>NW_021628251.1:558369-578605 GCF_900005855.1 Plasmodium gallinaceum | reverse complement strand
AAAAAAAAAAAAAAAAAAAAAAAAAAAAAAAAAAAATTTTTTTTTTTTTTTTTTTTTTTTTTTTTTTTTTGAATCAACTAAAAAATAATATACATTTTTAATTTTAATTATGAAATTTTATAAATTTTTTTTTTTGGTAAAAGTTATTTTAAATTATAATTTTTTAAATTAATTTTAAATAATATATATATATATATATATATTTATAAATTGTTTTATAAGTTATAAAAAATTTTATAAAAAAAAAAATAATATTATATATTTTTTTTCAACTTTTAATTGAAGTTTGTAATATATTTGTTTTTTGTTTCACATATTTTTTTTTTAATAATTATTTTCATAGAATAGACTTTATTAATTTTTTCGCATTTTTTTTAAAATATCAGCACTTATGTTAAACAGACAATGTAATTCAAAGAAACAAAATTGTAAGAATCTCCTTATTTAATGAAAAAGATTTAAAAAAAAAGAAGAGAAAAATAAGTAAAATTATGAGTTTTCTGAATGCGAAAATTCATGTTTCAATTTTTAATAATTATGTGGATTTTTATGAGGAGAACAAGTTTGAAAGTATTGAATCAAATTCATTAAAGAAAAATAATGAATTAAATAATAAAATTGAAATGAATGTAAACAAAAATAAAGTAGAAACTAAAAAAATAAATGGAAATAATATTTACAAAAAAGGTTTCAAGGCAGAAAATATAAATAAATATAATTTCAAATGTGATAAAAAAAAGAAAAAGAATATAAATAAAAAATCTTCCATAAAAATAAATAATAGAACTAATAGAATTTCAAATTATGAGGGATGTAATGTAGAAAAAAAAGGCCAAATCACTTCAATAAAAAATGATATGGTTCCAAATAAAAAAAATAAAATAAATGAAGAACATAACATAATAGAATTTAAAAAAAAAAAAAATAATGAAAAAATAAATAACAAATTTTTAAGTCAGAGAAAAAAAAATTTAAGGAATATATTTTTGAATAGAAAAAGATGTTACAATTTAATTTTTTTAAAAAAAAGTTTCAAAGTAAAAAAAAATAAGATAATTAAAACATATAAAAACTCCATAAAAGAAAAATCAAAAAATTTAAATGTAATTAAGTCTGAACATAATTTAAATAAATTATCAGATAAATCTTATAAAATTATAGATATAAAATATAGTGATATGATAAATGAAAAAGTAGATAAAAGTAAAATAAGTAAGAATGAAATAAATAATAAAAATCATGATAAATATAAAAAATTTCAAAAAAATAACAAAAACAAAAATAGTAAAATTTATAGGGAAAATAAAAGTGAGGAAGAAAAAAATATTATTTCATTAGTAGATATGAAAAAAAAATTTGTAAATTGTAATAATTACAAAAAAAAATATAAAAATGTTAGAAATTTAAATGAAACATTAAAAAAAAAAAATATTTTAAAAAGAAAAAAAGAATTTCATAATTTTGATTTGAATAAAGATAAAAATGAAATATTTAATAAAGAGAATGAATTACTTGATAATTTAAACATTAAAAATGAAAAGAAAAAACCTGATATTCATGATAATCAAATTTTAAAAAATACTGTGCTTCTAAATAAGAAAGTAATTTTAGCTAGAAATGAAAAAACAAAAAGTAGCGATATTAAAAGAAAGAATGATTTTCATTGTGAAATGAAAAAGAAACCAAAACAAAAAAATAAAAATGAAAAAATGAAGATGAATTATACTGATAACACAAATAAAAAAGAAAGCAATACTATTGAAAAAACTAATATACAAGATAAAATAAGGAAAAATCCTTTAGATAAATATGATAAATCAGAAATAAAAAATGAAGAAAGTAAGGAAAAAGAAAAAAATCTAAATAATTATAAAATTTATAATTTGAATACTAACAATTATGTATCAGGAGAATTAACCAATAATAGAAATAATGATACATATTTTGAAAGTAAACTGGATTATATTAAAATATTAAGGCAAAATAAAAAGAAGAAATATATAATTAAAAAAAGAGAGAAAAATATAAATAAAAATAAATTGAAAAGTAATATTTACAATTACATCGATTTTACTTCAATTAATAAATTAATTAGAAGTGCACCAGATAATAAAAAATATGGTTTTCAGAATGAAACAAAAAAAAAGTGTCATAATATAACGTTAAAAAGTTTACATAAGCCAAATTATAATAATACTGAAACCAATGAAGATAATAAAAAAAAAAATGATAATAATTTAAATAAAAATAAAGATGATGTATATAAAAATAGAGATAAAATAAATGAAAATAAAGAAGATATAAATGGTAATATAGATAATATAAATAAAAATATAAGTAATACAAATAAAAATATATATGATGTAACTAAAAATATAGATGATGTTGATAAAAGTGTAGATAATTTAAATAAAAATAAAGAAAAAATAATTGAAAATAGAGAAGATATAAATGAAAACGGAGATAGCATAAATAACAATAAAGATAATATAAATAAAAATAATGTTAATATAAATGAGGAGGAAGTAAAAGAAAGTGGAGAAAATATATATAAAAATAAAGACAAACATAGCATTAATCACATAAATAATAATTTTGCAAACGTCCCTCTTGGAGATAATAACAAAATTATTAATTACAATAGCAACATAAAAAATAGCAATATTAATAATAATGATATAAATAATAAATTGGTTGATAAAATATTTAACGTATGCAATGACAATAATAGTAATAAAGTTGATTTATTTGAAAAAAATAGCTTTTCATCAAAAGAAAATAAGAATAGTAAGGAATTATATATTGCAAAAAATTTTGGTTTAAATTTAAATGAATACACCATATTAAAAGAAATAAAATCAAAACAAGATAACGAAATAATTCAGTTAAATTTAGACTCCTCTTTTTATGCATCGAAAGGAGCTGGCTTATATAACTATGGTCAAAACATATGTTTTTTTAATAGTATTATTCAAGCAATTATAAGAATCCCATATATTTGTAAAGATTTACTAAATAAGTTACATTCATTAAATTGTGAAAAGAGAAAAAAAAGAATCTTTTGTTTCTATTGCTTGTTTGAACAATTTGCTTGTAATATTATATCAAAAAGAAATGTAATAAAAAATGTTTTAATTCCATATATTAAAAAGTATATTTGTAATAGTTATAATATTGGCTATCAGGAGGATGTACACGAATATTTAAGATACTTTTTGTGCTCATTAGAAAAATCCTCCTTTTTTTCGTCTATTTATATTCAAAAAATGTTTACAGGAGTTACTAAGAACGTCACGATATGTATGAAGTGCAATAATGTGTCTCTTAAGTATGAACAGTATTACGAATTATCTTTAGATATTAGTTCTTCTAATAATCTTGAAGGTGCTTTAAAAAAATTTTTATCAAAAGAAATGCTAATGGGAGAAAATGGTTATTATTGTGAAAAATGTAAAAAAAAGAAAATGGCATCAAAACAATGTGTTATAAATAAATTACCGAGAGTTTTAACTATACAAATTAAAAGATTTTTTATGAATTCTAACTATCACATAGTAAAAAATCACAAAAATATCTCTTATCCATTATATTTAGATATGAAATATTATGTTAATAACTATGATTTATTTGAAAACAACTTCAACAATAATGTTATATCTTTATATGAAAAAATGATATTAGATAGTACATCAAAAAATAACTTAAACAAGAATGAGACGAATTTTAACAATTTTAAGGAAAATAAAAATGGAATAAAATTTGATGATTTAAATAGAAATCAAAGTGAAATAAATTTTTATAATTTAAATAAAAGCCAAACTTCTTTCAGAGACAATAACATAGATAAAAGAATAATTTCAAATAACACCAAATTAAGAGGAGGTGAAGACAATCAAAGCATTCATGTATTAAAAGAAATAGAAAATATTTTTACAGATTTAAAAAGTGAAGTTTGTAAAAAAAAAATAGAAAAAAAATTATCTGTTTCTAATTTAAGAGATATAATAATAGAGAAAAGAAAACTCATTATAAAAGAATTAAAAAAAATTAGATTCTCAAAATTTTACAAAGATGTTTCTACAAGAATATCCAAAGATATCGATACACTTTATTCCTACTTTACAAATAATTCTCAAAATAAAAATTTTAACATAAAAACTTTATTATTTAAATATAAAATAGATTATTATGAGAATCAAAAAAATGAAGAAATATTTATTAAAAATGAAAAAATAAATTGCATAAAAAGTAGTGAAAAATGCAATGAAAAAGATGAAAAAAATAAAAAAAATTCATTAAATTATGTAAATAATTATTTTTATTATGAATTAACAGGTTTAATTAAACATATAGGATCAGGAACAGAATATGGGCATTACATTGCCTTAACAAAATTAAATAATAATATTTATTTACAATGTGATGATAATGATGTTTCGTATATTAATGAAAAGGATATACTTAGCTGTGTTAAAAATGCATATGTTTTTATATATACATGTATTAATCCACGTTTTATTGATTTTTATAATAAGTATGTAGATGTTTTAGAGAAAAAAAACTTTGATATGAATTTACCTGTATTCGAAAAGAATGTTGAATTTAAAGAAAGGATAACTATGCCTAAACACAAATTTATAAGCAAATCATTATATTATTAATACTTTTTTTTTTATTTTTTTTATTTTAATTTTAAATCTTGTATATACCTTGATACTTTAAAATAAGAAGGATAAGTTGACAAATTCATAAAACATATTAAGCATATATATATATATATATATTGATGTTTTATATCTTAAAAAAAAAAAAAAAGAAAAAAAAAAGATCAAAGCACTTGTATGTACATACACACATGAAGAAAAGAAAGAAACTTTTTTTTTCATGATTTTTTGATCTGAAAACAATAGTATATATACTAATTTCATTTTTAATTAACAAATATAAATAGTAAAAAATTTATTTAAGAATTTCATTATTAGTCTCTAAGTTTTATTCTATTTATATATAATCAATTGTACAGAAAATAATAAAAAAAATTTTTTTTACTTGATATGAATAATACATCACTTATAATTAATAAAAATTATCTATTATATTATAGAATTAAAAAATATATTTATATAATATTTTATTTAATTTAAAATTAAAATTTTCTTTAATAAAATTGAGATTTTTATGTTTATTTTAATGAAATTTTCTTAAATTGTATATGTATATATATATATATATTTTTTTTTTTTTAAGAATTTTGATCATTTCATTTCATTTCTTTTATTTTTTTTTTTTTTTTTTTTTTTTTTTTTTTTTTTTTTTTTTGTATTTTATGATTTCTTTAAAAATTAAAAATTTCTATGTACAATTAATAATTATTTTTGTTTGAATATTTGTACATATTCTTATTTGTATTTATAATTTCCAACATGTATTATTTTTATTTGAAATTATGACTTGTACATATATTTAATTTCATAAGTAATTTTTTTTTAATGATATTATATATGCTTTAAAAAATACTAGTAAAATAAAAAATGATATATTTTAAGAGTATAAAAATGTAATATGGTTTTTATGAATTTTACATATAAAAAAATTAATGTTAGTGTAAATAATATATAAAAAATTGAAAAATACAATTTTATGTTTACGTTGAAACTTTTTTAATATTAATATTTTCATAACACATATATATTATTAAATTTATAAGTAATATATATGCTAACACGTAATACATAAAAAAAAAAAAAAAAAAAAAGTAAGCTTACTCTATAAATTGATTTAATTTTTTATTAACATTTTTTATTTCTTAAAATTTCTTTAATTAATGAATCTATAGTTATATTATCAAGAATACTTTGAATAACTTTATTTAATGTTGAGATATCATTAGGAATATTTTTATCATATCGAATCTTTTGAGCTATCCAACCTCCTTCAATTTCTGTTTCAGTCGAATTATCATTTTTACATATAGAATATATATTTTTTGAAACATAATAACATTCAACAATATAATGAGAAATTTTATTGTTTAAAGCTAATTGTAACAATTCTTTATACACATCTCCATATTGAGCTAAGTAGCATTTATAGGATGTTCTTACTCCATTAATTGCAATAAATAATTCAAATTTATTTGGCATATTATTTTCATCATAAACAGTTTCTATTCCAAAATCCACTGTATTTAAATTTAATGGTTTCCACTTTAATAAGTGATAAAAATTTCCTGTTACATATGAAGAATTTAAAGGTGTAAATATAATACCATCTGAGGGATGAGGTAATTTCTTCATTATTTTTGTTAACTCACATATTTTATCAATGGTATAAAAATCCTTTAAATATATCTCAAATGGATACTCATTTTCATCGTTTATAAATGAATCTGATGAGCTTATATCATCATTAATATCGCTGTCACTGTAGTTAATTTCATTGTCAATATTAATACAACTATCTCTTTTATAATCAATACAATCCGTTTCATTATAATTTGAAATTTTTTTATCAGAAGTATTTGGGCTATTTCTACTATTATCTACATTTACACTTAAACATTTACTTTCTTCAACATATTCACTACCGACATTGTATTTCCTTTTTTTTAGGCTTACATCATTACACACTGATTCTTGGGAATAGTTAAAATTTTTATTTTTTAAAATTTTCTTTTTATAAATTTTTAAAGGAGTTATAACATAATTATATACATATTTTAATCTATCTAAATAAGAAAGATTTGTTATATCTCTCCTTTGTATATATAATCCATCATAAATTAAATAAACAATTTTTTTCTCCTCAATACCTTTTCTTTCATGAAAAATAGTATCTTCCACTAATTCTCCATCTAATAATGTTAACTGCTGTTTTTTTGATAAATCTTCCTTCAATGGAATATGCATATCATTTTTAAAAATTTCATAATTTCTATCAATTAAAAATGTAGTATTAGAAGCTATAAATAAAAAATATCTCACTCCATCTGTTTTTTCACATATTATGTATTCCTTATTAAATAAATTTTTTATGTTATGATTCGTTAAAGAAACTGGGTTACTACCAGGAAATCCCTTTCTTTTCCAATTTAACATTTCATTTATTTTTGATCTAATTTTCTCTTTTAAAAACTCATTTTCTATTTTTTCACCAGGATTATATATATCGATTATCATTATTATTAATAAAAAAAAATTTTTTTTTTTTTTTTTGGAATAAAAATTTATAAATTTTTACTTTATTCTATTTTTCTTTTTTGAGTAGCAATGCATTTTATAGGTATCCATTTCCTTCTATTTTTCATTCATTAAAAATTCAAATATTTACTCTTTTTTTTTTTTTCCATTTATCACAAAATTAAATATATGATGTTTTATTTTTTTCAATCATATAGAATTTATATATTTGAACTTACGCTTTCCATTTATTAAAAATTATATAGATTTTTTTAAATTTTGTGAAACTTATATACTCAAAATTTTATTTTATTTTATTTTATTTTTTTTTTTTTTTTAAATTCAATTTTAATAGTTATTTATTTAATTTTTTTTTTTCTTTTTTAAATATATTCAAATTAAAGCATTTGATTATTTTTATTAATTCAAGATTCACGTATCACGTATATGTAATTTACTCTTTATGTCAATTTAAAATATGAAAATATTTGCACTTTCTTTTACTCCTTAAATTTTCAGCTTTTTTATCATTCTTTTAAATGAAAAGTTTTGTAGTTTTTTTTTTCATATGAATATAAATTTCCTTAATAATGCAAAACTCTTAATCTTTTATAAAAAAATTTTTCGTAATTTTTTTTTGAAATACTATAGCATCATGAAATGAAATATTAAATATATTCAAATATTTAGCAAAAGTCACTATTTTAAGTTTTTTTTTTAATATTTTTCAATATGGATGTTTTTAAAAAATTTATATATTAATTAAAATGTTTTTACATGAACATAATCTATGTTTCTTGGTATGTAATTAAAATAATTTTAAAAATAAAAACATTATATATATGTTTAAACAAATAGGTAATAATTTATACTCATAAAATTATGAGACTATTTTATGTAATATTCATTTTAGTATTCTTTTGCATGTAAAAAAATTTATCTTACTTTTTTTTATTTTTCCTTTCATTTTTGCGAATGTGTGTATTTATTGGTTTTACTTAATTACATATACACATTTAATAAAATTATGTTTTTAAAAAGAATGTATATCATTTAAAATAAATCTTAACCTTTTTTTTTTTTATTAATTTTGAAATTTTCATTTTTTAACCATTTAAATAAATAAAAAATTAAAAAGCATTTAAGAATAAATCTTAAATATATAAATATATTTAATTTGTAATTTATACAAATTATATATATTATGGGATGTAGAAAATATAAATAAAAATAAATTGGGTAATTTTAGTGTTAAAAAAAAAAAAAAAAAAAAATAAAAAATTTATATACGTGTTTATTTTTATGTGTAAAAATTTATAGTTATAATAAATTAAAAGATCATAAATAAATTTTTTTCATTTATTGAGGTATTAAATTTATAGATGGAGAAATTTATTTATATAATAATATTAGTAACAAATTATATAATTGAAATTTACGTTAATAATGAATTTTTTAGCTTTTTCTATTTTATAAATAATATATTAAAAATAAAGGAGCAAATTAATCATAAAAATTAATTTTTTCTTTAATTAAAAATTTTATTATTCATTCATTAATCTTTTATATTATTTATGTATATTTTTCTATTATAATTTTTTATTAAATACTTAATGCATAAGTTAAATACATAGTGAAGAGTCAGAAGAAGTTACTAAATTATGGAATAAATTCATTTTATTAATGTTTCTTTGCTTTTTGTTGTTTTTATTACGTAATCACCGTCATACGTATATATATATATATAAATTTATATATATATATATTTTATTCTTTTAACATATTTCATATGTATTATGATTATTAATTGTATTAAATTTTAACTTAATTTATTCATTTGATTATTTTGAAATATTTAATGTTTTTTTTTAATAAATATTTTTATATTTTTATATATATAATAATTAATATGAATTGTATCGTAAATTATTTTAATTTCTTATTCTCAAAAAATTTTTACAAATATATATTTTCCTTTATTTTATTTTATTTATTTTTTTTTAAATAAAATTTTGTAATTAACACATTTGAACTTATATAAAATATATAATTTACATAATGTATATTTTATATATATCTTTAATAATTTTTTTATTTTTTTGAAAAAATAATTTTAAAATAATACATCATTAAAAATAACCTAGACAGTATAAATTAATTTTTATGTTGGAATATTGTATAACTTAATGATATAATTTGTTTCTTTGTGTTTATTAATTTTTAACTTCTTTTTATATTTTTTTATTTTATTAATGAAACAAGTTTTTTTTTATGATAATTTGATATAATTTTATTTATATGTATTTAATATGTGATGCTCTAATTTTTTTTTTTCATTTTTTCTTCTAAATTTTTTGTATATTATAATAAATGTGAATTTTTTTTGGTATTTTTTTTTTTTATATAAAAGTATTTTTTTTTTTTTTTTTACTTTTTTTTTAAAAAAAGTTCTCAGTTACCACAACTAATAATGAATCAGTATGATCAATGGAATCGTAGAATTCGGGTTTGATTTAAATTAATAAAAAAAAAAAAAAATAATAATTATTCATAAATTATGTAAATTGAAAAATACATTTAACAAGAAAAATAATTAGAAATACATATTATGATAAGTGAAATTATAGAACTATAAAAAGATTTATATTAATATTCCTAATACATATACTTTTATATATTTAACTGAAAAAAAAGGAAAAAAAAAAATAATTCATAAAATTCTTTGTTTATACTTTGTAATGAGAAATGTATATATGCTTTTTTTTTTTTTTAGACCATATGGTATTGTAGTAGTCTTTATGTCGAATATAAAAATGCCTTAAGAAAATCAAAAAAAATGCCAGTTGATAAAAAGACAGAATATTGGGAAAAGAAACATGAAGAATTTGCTACGAAAATGTTAAATAATATTTATGAATTAAAAGGTTAAAAAAAAATTAAAAAATAAAAGTAAAAAAGATGTAAAGAATAAACATATATTGTATTATATCCATTTATACATATTAAAAAATAGTTTTAATGTTATTAAAACTTTATTTCAATAGGATGGTGGGTTAAAGTTGGTCAATTTTTAAGTACACAAGAAAATATTATGCCAGTAGCATATATAGAAAAATTTACAAAATTACAAGATATGATGCCTACATCTTCTTTTGATAAAATAGAAGCTATTTTAAAAAAAGAATTAGGTAATGTTTTTTCTTTTTTTCTTATTTTTTAATTAGAAGTTATATACTATATTATAATTTACTTTAATGCTTTTTCTTTAAATTAGGAAATATATATGATTTATTTGAATATATTGATGAACAACCATTAGCAAGTGCATCTATAGGGCAAGTTCATAGAGCTAAATTAAAAAAAAATGAAAAAAATTTAAGTCTTATTGAAAATGATGATAAAAATAAATATAACGTTATAATAAAAATACAACACGAAGGAATAGATCAATTTTTATCTTCAGATATAAATACTCTAAAAAAAGTTTCATGGGCATTTGGATTAATTGATAAAAATTTTTATTTTAGTGATTTTATAGATGAGTGGCAAGATTCCGCTTCTCGTGAATTAAATTACAGATATGAGTTATACCACCAAATATTAGCTTATAATAGTTATAAAAAGTCAGGAATACATATAAAAATACCTAAAATATATTGTGCTCTTACAACTACTAAAGTATTGGTAATGGAATATATAAATGGATTTAAAATTACTGATTACGATTTAATTAAAAAATACAATGTAGACACATATAAATTAGCTTATAAAATAATTGATTATTTTGCTTATCAAATTCACAATGATGGTTTTTTTCATGGAGATCCTCATCCAGGAAATATATTAGTCATGATGAAAAGAAATAATAATAAAAAAAAAAAAAAAAAAAAATTTGAAAATTTTAAAATTAAAAAGAAGATTAATTCTAATATCCTATCATATAATATTCCTAATTTAACTATGGATAATTTTATAGAATCAGGAAATTTTAATTCAAAAAGAAAAAGTTCAAATAAGTTAATGGATTCATTATCTAAATCATTTAGTTATGCTGACTATTCTTTTAATGATAACCTTGATTTTTATCGAAAAAAAAAAATATATGGTTCTAACTTAAGTGAAAACATGAGTGATGATCTAAATGCAATAAGAAAAAGCATTTCAAAATCAGAGGAATATATTTCATATAGAGATTCAAGAAGAAAACTATCAAAGGAAATAAAATTAGACAAAGATAATTATAATAAATTAAGTAATGATAAAAATATGATTACTCGAAAAAGGAGTATGTTTTTGGTAAATAATAATGATAATGAATGTATTGAAAAAAAAGTGGCACACAAAAGAAAAAACCAATATTCTTTTGTACCTGTTATAATTGATTGGGGATTAATAAAGCAGCTAGACAGTGTTATGAAAGTAGCATTTTGTAAATTAATTTATAATATTAGTTGTATGAATGTTTTAAATATTATAGAAGCCTTTGAAGATATGGGTTTTTGCTTTAAAGAAGATTTTACATATGATCCAGAAATATATATTGAAAATTTAAAAAGATTTTTTTTAAAGAAATTAGAAGAATCAAGTAATAAGGTAAATGATAATCAAAAAGAATATGATAATTATAATGAAGAAATAAATAAAAATAAGAATATGGAGATGTTAATTAATATAGAAAAAAAAGATGTATTAGAACAAAATCCTGTTAGTGATGTACCTAAGGATATTATATTTTTTATTAGAGTAGCTTCATTATTGCATGGTTTATGTAGTCAGTTAGATGTAAAAATAAATTATTTAAGCATTTTTTCTAGAAGAGCAAAAGAAGCATTAGAGAAAATTTATAGACCAATGAATAATTCTATATATACAATCCCAATTGATAAAACTCCTAATACTTTCTTGGAGAAAAGAATTCATAATTTCATTAAAAACCTCTTTGATAAAAATAAAATATTAGGATGTCAAATAGCCATTATACATAAAAAAAAATTAGTTGTTAACACGTGTGTTGGAGTAACCAGTACTACGGATAAAAGACCAATCACAAAACATTCACTATTTAATGGATATTCTTTGAATAAAGCTATTCTAACGATTGCTTTAATACATTTAATTTCTAATTCTATAAATGAACACAATTCATCAGAAAATGTTTTCTTAAGTTTTAATAAAAATAAAAAAGATAATAACGAAGTAAAAAGAAGAAAAAAAAATAGCATAAATGAAGAAATAGATGAAAAAGAAAACAAGTTTATTAGTGAAAAGCTTAGTGATATTAACAAAATTGAATATGATTATTTCTCTCAAAAAAAAAAAGAAAATACTTATTTTGAAGATATAACTTCAGAACAAAAAAAAGGTACAGCTTTTAATAGAGTTAGAAGTGATAGCTATAATAATAATAATAATAATAATAATAATAATAATAATAATAATAATAATAATAATAATAATAATAATAATAATAGAAATGATACATATGATGACAATAAGAAGAAAGATTTTAATGTTTCCAATGATAGTTATAATAAAAATAGTACAACTTATAGCAATACCTTAAATAAAACCATACTAAAAGATATAGAATCAAAGCAAATAAAGAATTTTAAAAATACAATAAATGACTATATATGTAACTATTGGGATGGTTTTATTTGCAATAATAAAAAAAATATAAGAATAAAAGATGTTTTAACTCTTAAATGTTTTATTAGAAAACCTTTCCATGATAAAATAACTTTGAGCAAATTTATCGATTACGATAAAATGATTAATATGATAGAAAATTCAAAAAATTATAAATTAAAGAATAAATCATCAGAATATGGAGAATATTTATATTTGATTGATTCATATATTATAGCTGAATTAATTCGTAACATTTCAGGTTTAAAATATTATGAATATATTTTTAAATACATCATAAAACCATTACACTTAACTGAAGAAATGTTTATTCCTATTCCTACCTATTTATTAAAAAGAAATGAAGAAGAATTAAAAAGAAAGAATCAATTAATTAGTGAAAAAGGAAAAAAAAATATGAAAGACAAAAAATTTAATTTACAAAAGGAATACACAACTAATATTAATAAAAGTAATGAATTACCATCTCATACTTTTTCACGTGGAAATGAAAATAAAATATCAAGTAGAATTCCTGATATTTTTAATGATTTGAATCAAGAAAAAAATATGAATATTTATTATAATAATCATATCAGGTATGAATGTAATATTGGAAAAAATGATTACACTAATAAAAAAAATAAAAATATTCACAGAAAAACTATAAAAAGAAGAAATATAAGTTTAGATGTATATTATTCTATGAAGACGAAAAAGGATGATGATACTAAAAATTTTCAAAATTCAAATAATATAATAAAAAATATAAATTTTTTTAGTGCATTACCAGATTCTAATAAGGAGTATTCATATAATAATAATATAGAAAAGGAAAAGCATATAAGAAAATATTCTCAGAATGATAATAGAGAATTATGTAAAGAAAATAACAGTTTATCTAACAAAAAAAAAAGTGAAATGAATATCTTAATTAATAATGAATGTCTTAAAAAAGTATCTGAAAAAGGATTTATTTCTAACAACATTTTAGAAAGTAATTTAAAAAATAGAAATCCTGTAAGTTTGAAAAATAAGTTTTTAAATCATGTAGATAACTTAAAAGTAAAAACAAGAAAAATAAATGATTCACTAAAAAATATATATGAAAACAATGAAAATGTTTTTTTAAAAAAAATTTTTTCTTCACAAAAAAAAAGCGAAATTAAAAACATTGATAATTCTACAATTAATACAAATTATAATAAAAGCAGTTATAATTATAATAATGAAATTATTAATAAAGAAAATAGTATAAAAGAAATAGAAGAAGATAATAGTGATAGATGTGGTACAAAAAAAATATTTTCTAACTTTGGAGAGGCAAAAAAAAATGAAAATTTATTATTAAGTAGTAATGAGTTAAATATTATAAGAGGATCAAAAAGGAGAACCCAAAGCTGTACAAATTGTAAAATGATAAAATATAATAAAAATAGGAATATTAAAATTAAAAAACTTACTAACTCAAATGGTGTTGTATTTAGATATCAAAATGATACTAATAAATTCGTTGACTATAATGTAGATTTTTTTCCTTGTACCTTTTTAAATAATTTTTCCGATAATTTCAAAGATGATGAAATTGACTCAAGAAATCTCTTTTATAATTTAGAAGAAGGAAGAAAATTTTATAAATTTACTTTTGATGATAATATAAAAACATTATTTGAAAACATAGATACAAAAACTAGCGGAGATGAATCAGCAAACAGTATATTAAAGGAGAAATATAATGAGTGTCAGAAAAAAAATAACAAGTATAGAAAAATATTTAAATATATTAAGGTATTAAGAAGTATTTTAAAAGAAAAAGAAAAAAAAATAAAAAAAAAAAGTTTCCCATTTTTAAAAAAAAATGAGGAAAATGGTAATTTTATTAAAGAAATGGAAGAATTAAAAAAAGATGAAGAACTTATGAAAAAATTAATTGAATATAAATATTTGATATTACAAAGACAAAATAATAACATAACGAAAAAAAAAAACAAACAAAATATTTATATTAATGAATGTTCGGACGATATTGAAATGTTCAGTGATTCTACTAGCGATAGTTCTGAATCAACTGCATCTTTAAATAAAATAAAAAGTGAAAATATGAGAAGAAAAATAAATGAAAAAAAAAAACAATTAGAAATATATTTAATTATGAACAATTTATATAAAAAAAATAAAAAAGGGTTAATATCAAAAGAACATCATACTATTAATAAGAAAACAGATGTATATTGGAGACTAGCATATGCTAGGAGAAATATTGATATATTAGATAATATGTCTAGAACTGATGTGAATAAAAAATTAGAAATATTTAAGCAAAATATAAAAAATAAAAAAGTTGGTAGTGATTCAGAAAATGAAGAAAATAATGTAGTATATGAACAAGAAAAAATAATAAATGATTTAAAAAAATTAGATACAAAACTTAAAATGTATTTGGATAATTATAATGTGAAACATTATAACAAATATATATCTTTATTTCAATTAATGCAAACAAAACCATATATATTAGATCCTTTAATTTATGATTCAAAAAAAATACTTGACAAATTTATACCTTTTAATGGAAGATTTACAGCTAAAGCATTGTGTAAATTATTTGCTTTTGCTAATAATCAATTTTTCTTTCCTTCATATATTCTTAATAAAATAAGAAAAATATATACACTTGATAAAAGTATTGAGTCTTATATATTAACAGGTGGGATGAGTAGAAAATGGGGAATGGGTTTTCAAATTTTTGAATGTGAATACAATGATGAGATAAACGAAGATTTTTATTTATATAAAAAAGGAGAAAAAAAGGAAAATAAAAATGGAAATAAGAATAAAGATGTTTCTAATCGTAAAACAATTGTTGGATATGGCCAATCTGACTTTTCTGGCTGTTTAGCTGTATCTTTTCCCGAAATTGATTTTTCTCTTACAATTCTTTTATCAGATATTTTTAAAGGATCAGAAGTAATTAATAAAATTAAAAAAAAAAATATATATATATTTTTTTTAACTCATTTAAAACTTTAAAGCTATTATAATATTCTATATTGCATATATTTTTTATTAAAACTAATATTAAAGATTTATGTATATTTTTAATATTATATTTAGCAAAAATTTATATAAATATTTAAAAAAAAAATTTTTATTTCTTTACATTTTAGGTTTCACATTTAATACTAGATTATGTATTAAAAGTATATGGTATAAAACCTAAGTGGAAGTTACCTATAGAAGTATCAGAACTTATTAAAATCTTATAATATTATTTAAAAAAAAGAAAAAAGTAAATATATGGAAGTTAAAGAAGAAAAATATAGAAAATAAAAAACTTAAACCTTTATGTAGAGACAATTTTTTATATGTCATTTTTTAGTTACGTTTTTTTATTAAATGAGTATATTTATAAAATTTTGTGAATGTTTTTAATTTGTCAACTGTTAAAATTTTGTTGTCAAATATTATGTTGTGAATATTTTTTGTATTTTTTGGAACACTTGTATTTTTTTAATCATTAATTAAAAATTTATCATTGTTCTACTTCACATACGTGTATTATTAAATTTAAACCTCTTTATAAATATATATATATATATGTATAATTAAGAAAAATATATATTGAATTATCTAAATAACAAAAAAAAAAAAAAGTTGCAATAAAAATAAATAAACGAATTCGAGCAATACAAATAGAAAATTAAAGGAGAATAGATAAATTATAGATGTAATAAAATATAATATTAATATACAATCAAATATTATTAGGATAAAGTTTAGATAAATCTTTCCAAATATATAAAAACAAAAATTAAATTTTCCATATGGTTGAAATTTAGACAACTTGAGAATTATTGGTAGTAGAAATATGTTGAAACACCACTAAGACATATTTATAAAAAAATTAATAATTTCTTAGCGTTAATTTGATTGTAGGATTTTTCAAAAAAGCAACCTATAAAAAATACCTTCTATTTTTAAGTGAAGAGAGCCAAAGTTTTGAATAAAAAAAATTATAAATTTAAAATTAAGTATTAAATAATTTTAACATAGTATTTATTTTTTATATGTTTTTTAAATTACAATATATTTATTTAAATTATATATTAATATTTATTTTTTATCCTTAAAAATAAAGGAATAAAAATACTCCTTTTGGTAAATTTATAATTGCAAAAATATATATAATTCTTTAATACTATTTTTTCATTTTCTAATTTTTTATATCATTTTTTATTAATTTAAAATCTTTTTATAATAAAAACGTAAATAATGCATATTGATAATTTTAAATATAAAAAATTATATATATTTCTGAAACATAAATAAATAAATATATATAATATATTATTTGGTATTCCATTAAGTTTTAAATATGCAAGCGTCTATTTATAAAAAAAAAAAAAAAAAAAAAAAAAAAAAATACATAGAATATATATTTTTTTATATATATGTATATGTATTATATGATAAAATAATACATAAAAAAAAAAAAAAAAAATAAATAATACTATAAAATAAGAATATTACATAAAGAAATTTTTGTATGTTCATAAAAGATATATTTAAACTATGTAAACAATTTTGAAAAATTATATATATATATATATATATATATATATATATGCAAAAAACAAGTTCTTATAACAAATATGAATTAAAAAAAAGGTAGAGATGAAATATATTAAAACATAAATTAAAATAATATGCAGATTAATAATTTTATATATTACAATTATAATACTAGGCTCCTAAATTATAATATTATTAGTTAGTTGTTTTTTTTTTTTCAACTGGCTTTAAAATCTAAAAAAGGAAAAAATACATATATGTTTATATAAAAATTTTTTCTTATAAAAATAAAAATTTATTTTAAAAAATGGAAATTCATTTTAATATATATATATATATATATATAAATGTAATATACAAAAAAAAAATTTTATTTAAATGTTTCTTACTTGAAATGAACACATTAACGTTTCATCTACACTCATCATAGCACCTGCATTATCAAATTCACCGCAATAATTAGGAGCAGAAAATAAAGTAACCAATTGTCTTTTTGCAAAAAATTCATAACCATCTTCTACTACCTATTCAATTAAAAAATATATATATTTTAAAAATAATATCAATAATTCACATATATAATGTTTATATTAAAAATAAAATAAAAAGTAATTATCTTTTACATTATAAATATGGAAAATATTATTTAAAAATAAATGTACATAAATAGCTTTTTTTTTTTTTTTTTTTTTTTTTTTTTTTTTTTACCTGATGTGCTCTGCATATTAAATCTAATTCGTGTTTTCTTAAAAAATTATGAACAACGTCTTGACCAAAAGTAAATGAAACTCCTCTGTCATTTTCTCCCCAACCATTAATTTCTTTTTCTGGATCAGACCATAATAAATCACATAATAAACCTATCAAAAAAAGTTAAATATATATATATAGACATATATGAATAAATATGGAAAAATAAAATTACAATAATAGTAATATATATTTCATTTAAATATAAAGTATAAATATATATAAATAATAAGATTGTGAATTTCATTTCAGTTCAAGATGTACAAAAATATGTATAATATTGTATATCATAAAAATAAAGCTTTCTTTTTATTTTTTTAAATGGGTATTTCAATAAAAATAAATATATATAATCTTATTTTATATTTTTGTTTAATTTTTATAAATACAATTTTAATTTGTATAAAGATAAAAATTTTTATATAATAAAAGAAGATTAATATTTATGCATATAGAAAAATTATATTTTAAAGAATTTACCATTATCTGGTACATCTGTTGGCCTAGTTATTTTTCTTATCTGTTCCATATTATTTAATTCTGGAGATAATCCCCCATGCATACAAAAAATTTTTTCGTCAATAATTGCTGCAACAGGTAAGCAATTAAAGCAATCAATAAACGTTTTCCATAATTTCACGCTATATCTTCTTTTACATTCATCATAAAAACCATATATTCTATTAATTGATGCACATTCATGATTTCCTCTTAATAAAAAAAAATTTTCCGGATATTTTATTTTATAAGCTAAAAGTAAACAAATAGTTTCTAAACTCTGTTTCCCCCTATCAACATAATCTCCTAAATAAATAAAAATATAAAAAAAAAAAAAAATTTTGCATACATATAAAAAAATGTATAGTTTTTTTTTTTTTCTAATCTATATATAGTATGCATATATTTTTGAAAAAAATATTATATGCATAATATATAATTTCATATTATAAATAATCTATAAGATGATTAATAATCAATTTTTTATATAATATCTATATATATTACATCTATATGTATATATATAATTATTATTTATAACTTATAATTATATTACTAAAAATTAATAAATTGCACACATATATATATATATATATATAGTAAAATTTTATTATTAGAAAATATACTGAAAATTTTCTTTTAATATTATAAATAAAAATAACCTAAAAATAAGTAATTAGCATCCGGAGGAAAACCACCATATTCAAATAATCTTAATAAATCATAAAATTGACCATGAATGTCTCCACATATTTTTATTGGTGCTTCTAATTCAAGCAATATTGGTTGATTTAAAAAAATTTCTCTACTAGATAAGCATAATATCTTTATTTCATTTTCAGTTAAGTTAACATTTTTTCCTGGTCTTGTTCCTCTAACTTCTATTAGCTTTGATATTACATTATCTATATCTATTTCTAATGCCATAATAAATATTTACTTAAGCAAAATTGTTTTTATCCTTCAAATGATATAATAATAATTCTTCTAACAATTTTTTTATTAATCATGAAGAATATGCTTTTTTTATAATGTTAAAATATTCGATAAATTGGAAGCAAAAAAAATAAGCATTTCTTTATGAAAAAAAAAATATATATATATTTATTTTTTTATTATATATATGACATTATTTCATAAATATTTCATATTTTGATTAATTAAATAGTTTTCCTTGAAATTAATTTGTGTCTTTTAAAAATAAAAAAATATATTATAAATTTTTTTAAATTTATTACATGAGAAGGATCATTTAACTTCTTAAACAAATATATCCAGGAGTTTTATTATTTTTTTAAAAAAATTATTTTTTTGTATATTCTGAAGAAAAAAAAAAAAACTATATTTTACTAATAGTTTTATAACTATAATTCTTCTTCCTTCTCATATTAATTCCAATCTATTTGAAAGCATACTTTCTCTTTTTATATATTTTAATAAATATATGCATATTTTTTTTACTGCTTTTTCTTCTATTTTTTATACTTTTATCTTCTGTTTTTGTTTTTTATTTTTTTGTTTTACTTATTTTACTTATTATGTTTCTTATTAAGTTTGTGTTTCTTTTTTTTTTTTTTTTTCTTTTTTTTTTACTTTTCCTTTTAAATTTT
>NW_021628251.1:546573-557369 GCF_900005855.1 Plasmodium gallinaceum | reverse complement strand
AAAAAAATTTATAATGAAAAACATATACCATAACTTTTTATCTATAATTAATATCAAAAAAAAAAAAAAAAAAAAAAAAAAAATGTTGACATAAATTTAATTTTAGTTATATATATTGAAAATAATAAAATATTTTTGTGAATTTTATAATATAATAAAAAAGTGAAATTATATAAAAACTAACTTTTATTTATATTACCAAAAATGAATTATATATATATTATTACATAGTTTTTATTTTTGCACAGCTATTTAGTATTCTTTAAAAAAAAAAAAAATAAGAAAAATAGAAAAAAAGTTGAAAAAAATGAAAATAGTGATACAAGGGAATGAATAATAATAAAATAATCAAATTATCACAATTAATTATATGCATATAAAATATTAAAATAATTATTTTTCATTTTATTTAATAAGAATTATAGTGAATAAAAAAACAGAAGATATTTATGCAAATATATGTGTGCATGTTATGTGAGATATATCATTTATTTAAGAATAAGAAAAAAGATATCTGTGAAAAGTTTATTATAATTATGTGTGTAATATTATGTAACTTTATTATTAAAGAACTAAATACAATGATGTTATATAATGAACTTTTTTAAAAAAATGTAAATATATCCATTTATATGTATTAGTAAATATTCATATGTTTAAATAATTAAAAATGTTTATGAATAATTTTAAAAAGTATAAAATTTTTTCTGATGTTGTTAAGTCTAAGAGTATACTTTAGTAACTTTTTTTTTTTTTTTCCTTTACTATTTTCATTTATTTTTATGGACTTTTTTTTATTACTTTTTCCTTTACTTATTCTATTATTTTTTAATTTATAGCTTTTTATTAAAATACATTTAGTGTGTACTTAATTTCATTGGCTGTATAATACTTATATTAAAATGTCTACTCTTTTTTAAAAATTATAATTTTCTATTATTTTTTGATGAAATTCTTTGAAATATATATTGTAGTAAAATAATTAAATTAATAGAAACTTAAATTTTTTAGAATTACCTTTTTTACTTTTATTTGTAGTACCTTTTTAAATAATTAACTGTAGAGAAAATTGTTTATGAAATTTTTTTGTGAAATAAAAGCAATTTATATAATTCTGTTTTTTTTTTTTTTTTTTTTTTTAGTTTTTTTTCACGTTATAATTCTGAATTTTTATAAGATTAAAAACGAAAAAAATATATATTATAAAATCTATAAAAGTAATATATTGAATTTAAATATGATCATAATTTTTTTTTTAAGCCTTTATTTTTAAGTTAATTTTAGTAATACGGTTTCATATTATTATTTATTTTGTAGTACTTTTAATTCAAAAATCATATATTTTTTTTTTTTAGATGATTAATTTAAATCATGGATAGAAATATAAGAACAAAAATAAATGGTAAGGTGAGACATTTTATTAAATATAAGAGTAATTTATGCTTTATAATAATCATTTAATTACAACATTTTCATGTATGAATTATCTTAAATGTATTCTTGTAAAAATTTAATTCAATTAATTCTATTTTTTAGAAGACATTATTAAAATAAATAATGAAATTAATAAATACTTAGTCTATAAATACTAAAGGTATGTATATATTTCTTAAATAAGGAGAAAAAAATAGATAAAATAAAAAAAAAAAAAAATATAGAATAAATGAGTACTATATAACTAAATGAAAATTTCGCAAAAAGTAATATATAGAAGTATGTTATGTAGATTCACTAATTTTTATTAGCCTGTTTTTATTCCTTTTTTAATAATTTTCAATGTAATTTTTCAACTAATGAAATTTAAAAAATTACATTAAATTATACTTATATACCTTTATATGCAAATACGAATGATTAAATGATTATATCACAATAATAGGAAATCAAAAAAAAATTATCTTCAATATCTTTTTCACCATGAATACTTTTATAGAATTGGAAAAAAAAAAAAAAAAACGTTAATTACCATGCATATAACAAAATGTTTTTAGGTTATATATATTTAATAATTTTTAATTCTTCATAAAAAACATTTTAATTTTGTTTTTGTATTTAGATTAAATCCCAAATAAAGAAAAAATGGTAATATGTGTCTTTTTTATATTTTTAAATAATTTAATTTTTTAAAAAAAAATAAAAAAACAAGAATAATTTAGAGCAGTCTCTTAATATTAGTACATATATATTTCTATGTGTTTTATTTAAAAATATTTTTTTTATTTTCTTTTATTTTTCTTTTTGACATTTTTTTTTTTATAAATTTTCTTTTTCTATTTATCTATTAAGAATTTTTATTGTATTCTTTTTAATTTATATTTTTTTACTTTTATATTCTGTTTAATAAATAAAAAAATTATATGAGGTTATCAAAAAAGTTCATAATAAATAATAGTATATGTACAAATATGTATAAATGCAAAACATTTAAGATTCTATGATTGTGTTTATATCTTTATATATATTTTCTAATGGTCCCTTTTCTCTAATAAATTTACAATTAACACCATCAGAAATAATTCTTCCTTTTTTTTTATATTCTTGATATTCATCCTTTGAAAATTTAGTAAATCCCCACTTATTACTAATAAAAACTTTTTGCCTTCCTGGGAATTTATATTTTGCTCTTCTTAAAGCTTCAGCTGCTTTAGGAACAAAATTTTCTTTCGTTCTAATAGAAAGTAATACCTGACCTATATCTACCCTTGCTACAACCCCATTAGGTTTTCCAAATGCTCCTCTCATACCTGTTTGAAGCCTATCAGCTCCAGCACATGACAACATTTTATTTATCCTTAAAACATGAAATGGATGTACTCTTATTCTTAAATGAAAATTATCTTTACCACAATTTGTTATCATATATTTATTTGCGCAAATACGTGCAGCTTCTAATGCTTCAGATGATATTTGTTCATATTCATAAGAAACTAAATGCACAACTCCACTAAATTCATTTACATCTGCCTTTTTTTTTCCCATATCATAAATTCTTATTTTAGGATCAGGAACACCTCTACAGTATCTACTTTTGGGATAAGGCTTATTTTTACAATATCTATAACACCTAGCTGGTCTTCTACCCATCTAAATTAAAAAAAAGAAAAAAAAAAAAATATATACATTTATATTTACACAACAAGAACATAATTTAAAATTTTTTTAAACAAAAATTAAAATTATAACTTCTCTTTTTATTTTAAAAATATTTTAACAGTGATTTTAAAATTTTTTTTTCTAATTTTCATAAAAATATTTATTTGATAATTTTATAAAGCTTCATATAAAAATTTATTAAGATTGTCCTTTTTCAAACTTATAGATTTTTTTTTTTTTTTTTTTATCTTACCTTACTAAAATTTATAAATAATATCAGAAAATATATTAAAAAGTTATGTCAAATATATTTTATAATAGCATTTATTAATCACTATAATGCTCCAAAAACATGAAAAAAATTATTAATAAATCTTAATAAAAATAAAGGAATGAAAAAAAAAAAAAAATAAATAAATAAAAATTTCAAAATTGGGGCAATAATTCAAAATAATTTTTTAGTACAATTATATATATATGCATATATAATTATTCTACATGAAAAAAAAAAAAAAAAAAAAAAAAAAAAAAAAAAGTATGTATCAAATAAATTTCCACTTTATATTTTTTTAATTAAAAAAAATTTAGTAAAATACACTAATTCAAAATAAACAAGAAAAGGAATAAAAAGAAAAAACTTTTAATTTTTATTATTTTATATATTAAACATGTAGTTATGAAACTTTTAAGTTATTTATTCATATTAATATATGAAATTATGAAGTTAAATCTCAACCCCTTTTCCCTCTAAAAATTATAATTTAATATAAAAATTATAATTTTTATACATATAATTATACAAAAGTATACTTTATTTTTGCTGTATCTTTACTTTCATAGTACCGTATAAACTTTTTATTAGAGATGCTTAATATATACATAAAATTATTTTGTTTCATAAGTTTAAGAATTTATGAAAATTTTATATTATGTAATTTATTAAATATCTACGGAGATAATTTATTATTTTTTTTTTTTTTTTTAATAAAATATTATCTTTTAAAAATCATTGTGTTATGTCCCTTTTTAATGATTGTGAACTTTTTAATTTTTTCTCTTGAATTGATATATATATATATTTATTTAATTTTGAGAAGAAAATTAGTTGAATTACAATTATGAATGGAAAAAAAGAGTAAAGATACTAAAATTTTTATGATAGATGAGATGTATATAATTATAATATCTTAAGGACTTTATTTCAAAATATAAATTACTTTTAATTTTTAATATTATTACATATATAACTTTATAATATTTTATGATTTTATATTTTAACATATTATTAAATGCTATTCCTATTTTAATATTATGTTATATTAAGATAAAGATATAATAATATATTTTTGTATTGGTTAAGAAAAACAGTTTTTTACGTAAATGGTAAAGATATCATCAGAAAATAAAAAATTTTGAAATTTTCTGTTATAATTGCATGATTATTATTCAAATGATTTTTCCTTATACTATAAAACGTAAAAATTAAAATATTTTATACTATAAAATAAGTAACATCTTAAAATTTTAAGAGGTATTATAAACTATTATACTAATTAAATACAGATTTTTGCGAAAATAATAAAAAAGAAGATGAATTAAGAACTAATTTTTTAAGATACTACATAATATATTTTTAAAACTTTTTAAGATTAGTTATTACGTATAAATTTTATTTAAAATTAGTCTGTAATACAAATATAAGATTATTTGATTTATTTACTTTTTTTTTTTTTTTTTTTTTTAAAACACTATGAAGTGTAATGTATAACATAAAATTATCTTGAAATTTTTTTATTATGTAAAAAGATGAAATTAATGTTTTTTAAAATGAAAAAGAAAACAGATATAAAAAGTTTTAAAGTTTTTTAAATTTTTTTTTTTTTTGTTTGTATTTATGTTAAAATTATTTATATAAATATTAATTATAAAGATTTGTACATGTACTTATATTTATTTTTAAAAAAACAATGTCAAAACAATTCTTTTTTTTTTTTTATAAAAGGTTATGAATTTTTATATGTTCTTGATGCTTAAAAATCCTCCGAAAGAGAAATAGAATTTTTATTTTTATACATTAATAATTTTTATAGTATTTTTTTAAAAATACAATACGACTTTTAACTTTTTTTTTTTTTTATTGATAAAAATGTTTTTATTTAATGAAATGAATTAAAACAATATATATTTAGTAATTTCGTTATTTTAAAAGCATTTTAATAAAATTTTTTGTAAAAAGAGAGAAGAAAGCTTGAAGTAACTACTTATTATATGCATATTTCTTTGTTTTATTATTTTATATATTTATGTAATGTTTTTATTTTTATATTTCTAAATATATGCACATTTAAAATTAAAATGAAGTAATCACTCGCCATTAATGATCAGAACATTTCATGCTTCTATTCTCTAAATGAACAACATAAAAATTAATATATTTATATATGCACACATAATTATATAAATAAATCAATTTAAAATTTTTTTTTTTCAGGTTAAATGTTATTATTTAAAAAATTGTTTATTTTTAAGAACTACATATATAAACATTTTAAAAAATTTTAAGTTAAACTGCATATAAATATATACATACATATGTTTATATATATGTTTTTAAATATATAATTTTTTTTTTTTTTCTCATATTTTAGATAAAAAAAAAATGTGAGCAAATAAAACATATGCGATATTAAAAAAAAAAATATATATATATATATAAGATAAAAAAAAAAACATTAATTAAAAATTTTAAGTAGGCAAATATGTAAAAATTCGGAAGTATAGCTAAAATTTATATACATAATTTGTGAATTAAAATTAAATTATTATTTAGAAGATTCTATCTTTATTAAGAATTTACATTTCCTTTTTTTTTATTTTTTTTATATTTTTCTATAAATATATAATATATTTATACATATATGTAATATACATAATCATATACATATATACGTACGTATAAATATACATTTATACATATAAACTCTTATGTAATAAATTAATTTATTTTTATAGTTTTTAAACTTTGTTATTTTTTTTATCTTTATATATATATATATATATATATATATATATATATATATATATATATATATATAAATTATTTCAAAATTTAGTTAAAATTTTTACATTTAAAAATAATATCGAAAAAAGAAAAGGAATTTTAGATAAAAAAAAATGTCTGCAGGTGCCGTTGGTGTTGAAAATAGATATTTGATGAAAAATAAAAAAAATAAAAATAATTCGCATGAATGCATAAATGTAGATATAAATCACATTATAAAAGATATATATGGTTATAAAAATGGTAGAAAAAGAAATATTCAATTTATATATGATGACACAATAATTAATCAAGACACCAAAAAAATAAATAAAAAGGTAAAAACAGAAAATAATAATTTTAGTAATATTATTAAATGTGATAACGAAAATGAAAATAAAAAAGATGATTCAGTAACTTATGAAGATATTAATAATAATAATTATTGTAATTATACCGAATTTAATGATTTAAAAAATAATGATATTGTAAATGTCTCACCGTCGTTACTCTCACCGAAAGAAGAGAACCTTAAATTTATATCCAGAAAAATTGAGTCATGTATAGATAATATTTTAGAAAGTATACTTACATGTAATGAAATTAATCAAGCCAAAAGAATTATGATACCATTATTAAGTGATTTTATACAAAATAATTTTATTAATAATGATGATTACGAAAAAAATCAAAATTCTTATAAACTGAAGATTGACACCTTACAAAAAGAAAAAAAAGTTTTAATTAGTGCTGTAAAAATTCAATATCAAAAAATTGCACAATTTCAGAAACTAATAGAAAATCAAAAAAATGAATTAAAAAAAAAAAGTGATGAATTAAATCAAATAAAGGCTAAAGTACATCAATATTTTTATGACATTAACAATCCTAATAAAAGAAACTTTTCCATTTTATCACCAGATGTATATTGAGTTAAAAATATAAAAAAAATAATGATTATTTGATAATTTATAAAAATATAAGTTCTTTTTGATTATTTGAAATTTGATTATAATTTTCATATAAATATGATAAATTTTTGTATTATAGGATTTATATAAAAAGAAAAATAACGTAGTAGTTTGTAAAAAAAAAACAGAACCATCTTTACAATTCATCTATTATTAATGTGTAGTTTTGCAAAAAAACTTTTTTTTTTTTAACACTCAAGAAATATTTTAATCTTTATTAATTTATTTTAATATATTTTTAAAAGAATTTGAGAGAAAAAAAAAAAAACTAAAATTTATATATATTGGTCAAGAATTGAAATAAATATTTGTTGCTATTGAAATAATGAATAAAAAATTGAGAGTATAAATTCTTTTTTTTTAATAGATTTACCTTTTATCAAAACACTATTATTATGAAGTTCCAAAAAAAAAAAAAAAAAAAAAAAAAAAAAAAAAAAAAGAACCATGAATATATATTATGTTGTATGTACATTTATTACATATATATATTTATATATACATATATATGTATATATATATATATATATTTTTTTTTTTTTTAATTGTTAAATTTTTACATTTTGTAATTATAATTTTTTTTTCATAAATTATGAAAACATAAAAATAAAATTAGACTTAAATAACTTTTAAATATTATATATAAATAATAATTTGATTTAATAATTTTGTGAAGAATGATAAACTAGTTCCTAATTTTTCAAATATTTCAAATGAACAAAAGAATTTTATTAAATATTGTATTTTTTATTTATTAGATTTTCATAATTTTTATTATTAAAATACATTGAAAAATATGCATTTTTTCATCAAAGCAACTTCACTAATTTTCATTGTATTTTAGTGGAATAAGTGGAAATTAAACAAAAATAATAAATTTTTGGTATTTTTTTTTTTTTTTTTTTTTGTTTTAACAATTAAAGTAATATTTAAAAGCAAATAATAAAAATATGAGTTTAACAAAATTGAGTAAAAACTAATATACATTTTTTTCTAGTTAAAATGTATAAAAAAAAAAAAAAAAAATTATTTAAAAATATACACATATATTATGTAATGGATAATTTAAAAGTGAATTACAGTTTAAAAAAAAAAATTATTTTATTTTTTTTTTTTCATGTAATTTAACATATTTTTTTATTCATAAAAATAAGATTGAGATCAATATTTCTTTTTTTTTCTTTCTTTTTTTGCATTTTGTATTGAGCTATATAAGCAGATGCATAATCATGTTGTTTCTTTATTTCATTTAAATTAATTGGTAAGTTAATTAGAGGATTATAATTATTATCTTGTAATTCTTCATCGTTGTTGTTTAGAGTATTGTTACTAACTGAGAATTGCTCTTTTGTTTTATCAAAAGATATTTCATTGTTTGATATATTACTTTCATTGAAATTAACTTTATTTTCATTATTCTGGCTATTATAGTTTTTGTCATTTTGCATTACCTCATTACTATTATTTATAAAATTATCTGATATATTATTATTATTTTCAAAAGGCATTTTTTTATCTTTATTTGTATTTAATAATCCTCCAACTGATGATACATTTGTCTCCTCATTAGAATCATTAATTTTTTGATTTTTAATAATAGTATCAATAACATTTTTAATATTTGTATTAATAATTAATTCATCTGAATTTATAAATTTGGAACAATTAGGGCATTTCATAACTTGTACCTTCTGGTCTGAACTACTGTGATATGATTGATCAATTTTTCTTTTCTTATTGTATTTGAATAAACATGATTTGCAATAAGTTTCTCCACAACAATGTAATGTTATTGGAGATGAATACAATTTTTTACATAATAAACATTTATATATATTAGAAAATTTGTCACTTTCATTTTTATTATTGTTATCATTTACACCTAAATAAATATTTATTTTATCATCAACACTTCTATATAAATAAGCACTGCCACTTACATCTTCTACATCTTTCATTACCCCATAACTACCATCTTTTAATATATATATTTGATCATATTTATAAATATCTTCCGATTTTATTTTAGTCAAGAAATTGGCTGGTATTCCTGTGGGAATTTTTATCTTCTTATTATTATTGAAATTGCTCATTGTGCAATTTTTTATACTGTGTCCTTTTTTACCACACATATGGCATATATAATTTGGAGAAATAAATTTTGTGTTTGTTTCTGCTTGTATATTATTTAAATTATTCTTCTGACCATTTTTTAATTTGTAACATTTATTTTGTATATTTTGTTTTTGGTACATCATCATTCCGCTTGATACATTTTCTGTTTTATTATAACTATTAAAATTTCTTTTAGATATTGTAGGTGATGTTACCTTTTTCAGTTTATTTTGAAAAAAATTTGTATTATTTTTGTCTTTTTTGAAATAGTTCATTTTTGATTTATAATCACTACGATATAAGTTATTCTTTTCCATTACTTCTTGAATTTTCATATCTTCATCATCGTTATCTTCTTTTATATTATTTCTATTGTAAACATTCCATGGTTTGTTGTTATAAGAATAATTTTGTAATTTATTTATTTTTGATATTTTATTTGCATCATGGTTATTTAATTTATCACTATTTTTACTTAAATTGAAATCTTCATTCTTTTTTAAATTCGATGTATCTTTATTTTCTATTGTGTTTTTGTTTCTTTCCAGATACTTTTCATTACTTTTTTGTAACAATTCTTTTACAACATCAATGTTACTTCTTTGTATTTCAATTAACATTTCATTATGAATACTTTCATATTCACTTAAAACTTCATTATTATAATATAATAGTATATCTAAATTATTCTGCAAGTTTAAATTAATTTCCTCTAAAATCTTTTTCTTTATTGTATTGTAACTACATGGTAAAGATATCCTTAAAATATTTGCATCTCCCTTACTTCCCTTAAAATTCCAGTAAATAAATGTATTGCTCATTTTTTTTTATTTTATTTTTTTTTTTTAAATTACTTCACAAAAACTAATTAAAGGATGTGAAAAGTTAATATAAAATCTTTTTTAATGTTAATTTTACGGTATATACCTTTTTCATAAAAATATTTTAATATATCATATAAAATTCACAACATATATACTATGAAAATTAAAGTTAAATTTCAAGTTATGCAAGTACACAAATATAAATTATAAAATAATGATAACAACTTTAACACAGAACTATAAAAATTCATAAATATATTTAATTTTTAGATATAAAAAAAAAAAAAAAAAAAATACCTTTTTAAATATATTTTTTTTTTAATCTAAAATTTTTTCCTTTTAATTAATTATCATTTCTAATTTTTATGTATCAACAACAAAAGTTCTTATATATATATTTATTTCTTCTATAAAGTATAATTTTCTAATATTTGGTTGCGAATATTATATTTTTTTTTTTTTTTTTTTTTTTTTTTTTTTTTTTTTTTTTTTTTTTTGTCTTTTATTTTATATTCCTACTTTTTTCTTTTTTTTTTAAATTATTCTGTACTTTATAAATGAAAAAAAAAAGTAAAAATGTGTATACATTGAATATTAGAATAATCCTAATTTTTTATTTTTATCTAATGAAAAAGAATGTTTTTCCAAGAATATGTATATAAAAAAAAGCATATAATTTAAGAAAAAAATAATTTATTATATGTATATTAAATTAAAACAAATATAAGATAAAAAAAAAAAAAAAAAAAAAAA
>NW_021628251.1:536777-545573 GCF_900005855.1 Plasmodium gallinaceum | reverse complement strand
AAAAAAAAAAAAAAAAAAAAAAAAAAGGAACTTTAAAAAAACTCTAATTAAAAAATATTTAAAACTATAAAGTTCTTCAATTTTTTTTTCTTTTTTTTTTTTTTTAATAGTCCTATTCCTCAAAAATATTTCCCTATATTTGGAATAATGTTAAAAGTGTTTCTATAAAAAATAATTTTTTGTTTTGCGTACCTCCCTTATATATAAACTTCAAAAAAAAAAAAAAGAGTATAATTAAAAAAGCATATTAATGAACTTCAATAGTTTTAACTAATTGCGGAGTTCAATATGTTACATTTTATATACTAAAAATATTTATATATAATGTTAAATAAATGATTTATCTGAAACCTACAAAAGAAAAAGAAAAATTCAAATAAAATAAATATATGGAGTTAATAAATATTAAAAAAAAAAAATATAAATATATATCTAAATATTAATTTTTTTTTTTTTATATAGAGAATAAAATACTATTTGTGAAATTTAACATAAGAAATAACATACATTTAATTTATAAAAAAAAAAAAAGAAAAGCATAAATTCGGATTACTACAGCCTAATAAAATATTATTTTTTTACTTAATTCCCTGCATATTTTGTTATAATTTTCAAAATTAAGTATAAAAATTAATTTTAATTATATTTATATAAAAAAAAAAAAAAATTTTAATATAGAGCGTAAAAATTTAAATTCATAAAATTTTTTATTTTGTAAAAAAAAAAAAAAAAAAAAAAAAAAGTTTGTGGTTTATTAAAATTATATATAATTCATCTATAAAAAAGTATTAACAATATATATATATATATTCATAAAAATAAAATTGCATTTAATTTTAAAATTTTTTTGAGATTTTTACTTTTTTTATACTTTTAAATAATTTTAAAATTATATAAATATAAAAAAAAAAAAAAAAAAAAAAAAAAAAAAAAAAAAAAAAAATTATGATATAAAAATAAGAACTCTAATATTTACATGAAAAAAAAAACTCTTGTATTTTTACAAGATTTAAAAAAAAAATTATATTCATAAATGTGTGATAAATATATTTAAATGATAAATATAATAAATTATATTATGAACATAAAAAAAAAAACCTGAACAGAAAATGAAATATTTTAAATTATTCTATAAATTCTTAAAAAAAAAAAAAAAAAATATGCACACAATTTTAAAAATTTATAAAAATTTGTCAGAAATTAATAACAAAAATGTACACTTTTTTTTAAATAATAATAAGTTTATCATTATAATTTTATGCATGGAAGAAAAAGTATTTTAAGGGATATAAAGTTACAAAATAAATATTAAAAGTTTTAAAAAAAATATTTATTATTTATTTTTTTTTTTAAATTGTTTGAATTTTTCATTCATTTCCTTATAAAAATTCTTAATATATAAATTATTACGCTATTCTATTAAGAAAAGAGAAATGTATAACTCATAACTACATTTAACAGTTCTCATATAAAAGAGAAATATTATAATAACGATTTTAATTAAAATAGGCACATTATTATTTTCCTTAAGAGGGTTCTTTTAGCATATAATAATTAACATAACATAAACCTTTAATTTTGCAATATATTTTTTATAAGAAACAATTGAATATAATTTTATCTTTTACTAAAAGTACTAAATATCATTAAATCACATAAAGAATATAAAAATATTATAAAAAGTTAATTTTAACTGAAAGTAAATTAAGTATTGATATTTTGTAAAAATTGTGTAAAGAAATATTTAATAAAGTCTAACCGTATTATATATACTAAGTTTTTTTATTAAATATAAATTAAATAAAAAGTTAACGTATTTCCTTTGTTCCATAAGTATTTATTACTATTGTGCATTTTTCTTCTTCAAAAATACAAATTTTTATGTATTTTTATATATTGTATTTTAAAAAAAAAAATTGGATTATATCTTTTTTCTTTAAAATTATCAATTAAATCATATGGGAAATATTGCATGTTTAATTAATGAAAATGTACATTTTAATTATTTTTTATAACGTTTATATTAATTTTAATGAAAAATAACAAAATTTATAGTTTTATAAAAAAATAGATTCTCTATTTAAATTAATACATAAACAATGAAATAATATTATTTTTATCTAATTTATTATATTTTTTTTTTTTTTTACTAAAAAATAGTCTTTATTATTTTCACTTTTTTTCATTAAGGAAAGAAAAAAGTTGTAAAAATTAAATTATTACACGATATCATTACCTTTATTGTTTTTTTTTTATTTGAGTATATATTGTATTAAAATCATAATTTCCAAAAATGGACTCATCAGTAAATGTTTTTATTATTTAAAATTTTTATCTACATTTTAAAAACCATATATATATAATTATTTTTCATAATCTTTCATTTTTTTTTAAAATATTTTATTAAATATAAACGTATAATATAGTAGTTTACAATTAACCTTTTCAGAAATTTCATGTTGAAGTTAATGCTGGAAAATGCATATATGATGGTAAAATGGTAAAACCTGATAAAAGAAAAGGGAAACTAGTTCTTTATAAAGTAAAAACAATAAAATAATAATTTAATTTAATATATATATATATATTTTTTGTTTTTTTTTTTTTGTTTAATTTTGTTTATATTTTTATTGAGTTTTATTTTATTTTATAACTATAATATTTTCTAGTGAATTTTCATTTATTTTCTTTTATTATATTTATGTAACAAATATAATTAGATATTTGATAATCTTTATAACTTTCAATGGATTAATAGAGAAAATAATGAAGTAGAGGTAAATAAAAATTTTAGACATTTTTGTTGGAAATGTGTATTTGAAATAATCTTTTATTTATAACATTTTTACTTGTATTTATTGAATAAAAACAAATAATAATTTTTAGGACAATTTAATACTAACAAAAAGTATTTCTCTAGAGAGAGTAGAACAATGTAAAACTGGGAGAGTATATGTACTTAGAAATAAATTACGTGGTTAGAAAAAATATATATTAATTTGGATACTAAAATTAAATTATAAAAATATGTATATATGTGTATAAAAAATAAAAATTTTTTCTTCATACTTTCTTTTTTCTTTTTTAGGAGTAATATCCTTTTATTGGATGCAAGATTATGATGATTCTAAAGACGAAGTAATTTTAAAATATACAACTAATATTCAAAATTTTATTAAAGTAAAAATGAAAAAAATATTGTTATATGTAGATATTTGTAAAGCAGTTTAATTCTATCATAGCAAATGATTTAGCAAAGGGTATAATATATATATTATTATTTTCTTTATTAAACATTCTATACTCAATCTAAAAATTACAATAACTTTTTTTTTTTTTTTCTTTTTTTTAATTTAATTAGATAATATAAATAAAAAAAAATATAATCCAACTGATTATATGCCTGAACTATCTGAATTAATATTTCCTCAAACTAAGAATATACAAAACATAGATTCAAGAAAAGGTTTAAATAAAAATAAAAAACGAAACGATAGATCCATATATATTTATATTTTTTACATGGATAATTATTGTTTTTATAAGACAAAAAAATATATATATATTTTTTTTAATGTTATAGGGGTTTATTTTAAAGATTTATTTACGAATGAGTATTTCTCAAAGCTATTAGAAATACCTGATGCTGCTGAAGAATTAAAAAAGTTAATAAAAACATATAATAAAAATCATGAAATATTTATTAGTATGTGTCTAAATTTATAATAACATAATTTTTCTTTGTAAAAATGTATAGGCATATGCCTGAAGGATATCAAAATAAAGATGATATTATAGACCTTATAAACAGTCGAGCTTTGAATTCAAATTTGAAGGCTCTTGACATATCATTATCTTCACATCTAAATTTTATATTAATTTCATTAAGTATAAATATTATATTTTATTTAAAATTTGTTACATTTAAAATATACATAAATAAAATTTTTTTTTTTTTTTTCATATTATTTGTCTTAGATTTACCACCTCAAGAAAATGAAATAAATGATCGTAAGATATCATAAAAATAATAAATATTTATAATTTTTTTCTTATTGAGCTTATTTTATATAATTTTTTTTTTTATTTTTAAAATTTACAGCAATGGAATATATTGTTGAAACTTTAGAAAAAAAATATAAGAAAGAAGAAAATAATTAAAACATATATATTATGTAGTTTTATTATTAAAAAACAAAAACATAGGTGTGTTTTTCTAATTCTAAAAAAAAAAAAAAAAATTAAGTTAAAATTCAAAAAGACAAGTTTAAATTATTAAAAAAATACATATATATTACATTATTTTGATAATAAATGGGAAGCTAGGCCAATAAAGTAGAGTGCAGATGAAAAAATAATGCCCTTCGTTGCATTACTTTCTATAAAATTTTTCTGAAAAAAAAAAGAAAAAAGATATTAATTTTTAAAAATATAAAAAACTATTTCAGTAAAATATACAAAAATTATAAAATAAAAATTAAAATATATGAACATTATCATTTTTTTTTTTTTTTTTTTTTTTTTTTTAATAATGTATATTAATATATTACCTCTTCCGCATTTATTTCAAAAACACTAGCTATAAACCATCTCGACCAATCAAAACGACGACATAACTCTTTTTTAGGTATTTTCAAGTCAATTTGATCTTTATTATTTTCAATTATTTTGTATAATAGGGAATAAAACAAATCATCCTTATCATACTTTTTATCATATGTAAGTTCTTCATCCAACTCATAAACATTTTTTATTTGAATATTAGTTTTTTCTTTTCTCCATGAAAAATCATTATTTTCATCTATTTTTCCTGTACACACAAAAAAAAAAAAAAAAAAAAAAATATGAAAAAAATATGAAAAAAGATAGATTTATAATATATTATATTGATGACAATATATTACTATAAAAAAAAAACTATACAATAAATAGTATAAATTTAATAAATGAAGTAATATTTATTTTTAAATAGATGTCACAATATATATTATGATTAGTGATAAATATGAAATAAAAAACAAAAGAGATAATGATTTTATAAGAAAATTTAAGTATATATAGAATAATTTTTAAATGTATTAATAATAAACTTACCGTCAATTAATCGAGCATAGAAAATTACTGTATCTTCTAAATTCTTAATAATTTTTGAGTTATTTTCAAAAACATATTCGCAAAAACTAGAAATATAAACTTCAGTATCTTCATCCAAAAAATAAATATCTAATAGCAAAATAGCATTCATTACTAATGGTACTAGAACTCTAAGAGCTTGTATTCTTTCAAAAGGAGTGTAATGACAAAAAATTGGAAGAAATGAAAGAAAAGAATTACTCTCCTGACTAAATCTATATATTATTTCCATGCAAAAATTTAGAGTTATATATAAACAAATAAGTATCCTATATTTTTCATTATCCTTTCCATATGTATATAAAAAACCGAAAATAAAAGAAATAGCAAATTGAAATATAGATATTATAAGAATCTCCACATAAAAAAAATTAGTAATTTCACTTTCTCCAAAATCTCCATACCTATCGTAGTAATATTTTTTTTCCTCATTTGCTAAAACTTCATATGCTTCTCTTATTTTATTGAAACGATCAAGTGAATCTGATTCTTTATTTTTATCAGGATGGTATATTCTTGACATTCTTCTAAAAGATTGTTGTATATCTCCTTTACTTGCATATGAATTTAGATTTAATATTTCATAAAAATTTTTATCCGGTTTTCTTAATTCATATATTCCAACACAAAATAATAATAATAAAGCTAAATAAATTCCATATTCTCGTTTTCCTTTGTTCCATACTCTATTTGAACCAATCAGCCATTTTGTTAGAGGAGCAATTATAATCATATGCATAATTATTTCTTCCATTTTATATTCTTTTGTTTAAATATTAAAAAAAAAAAATTTAAATTAAAAAAAAAAAAAGTGTGAAAAATTTTTGATAAGAAAAAAATTAAAAAAAAAAATTATATTATTAAATACATAATTTTTCATGAAGTTAATCTTGTAATAGTTCTTCAAACTGTATGCATAAATATACTAATAATACACACGAATAAATATTCTTTGACTTTAACTACTCATATAAAATGAAATAATTTCAATTTTATTAGTCATTTTATACAAATGAGTTGCATATAGAAATATATGCATAAATATTTATTCTTTTATATCAATATTATAAATTTAACAAAAAAAAAAAAAAAAAAAAAATTGTAATTTTTAATTTAAAAAGTGTAACAATGTAGGATAAAAATACTACGATGTCATAATTATGTTTTCAAAATGAATAAATGTTATTTAATAGAAAATTTTTTTAATATTTTTATTTTCTATAAACAGAGACTAAATATAAATTTTAACATGAACAAATTTATAACCTCAGAAATTTTCATACACAAAAATCTTAGCTCTAGATAATCTTAATTTTTCATTTTTCAGAATATATAAAAAATTTTAATAAGTTGATGATGGTAAATAAATATAAATAAAATTTATTGGTATTTTTATTCTAAAAAAAAATGAATATTTTTTAAGAAAAATTAAGTACGAACAAAATGTAAAACAAACCAATTTAAAAAAAAAAAAAAAAATTAGAAAATTTTGAAAGTTTATCTTTTTTATAATTTAATAATTATTTTTTTTTTTTTTTAAATCAAATTAAAGCAATTAATATTAAATTAATTTTTTTTTTTAGAATATTTTTTGGATTAATTTTAATGTATAACAAAATATAATTAAACAAAGCAAAAAAAATGTAAAATCTCGAATAGAAGCGTTAATTAAAACACAAAATGAAAAAAAAGAATTAAAAATATTCTTAAAAATAAAAACATTAAAATGCTATTGTATGCATTATTAAAAGAAAATTAAAAATAAAAAAATAACATTCAAATATAAATTATTTACACATTTATAAGGATATATAAAACATGTTCTAACATATGTAATATATAGCAAAAAAGAAAAAAAAAGAAATTTAAACATAATAATTTAAAATGTGAAATAATACAATAGGCATAAATCATACATAATGAAGTTTTGAAATAGTTAATTTAAAGAAAAAATCATTAAAATTTATGAAAAAAACTATATTCATTTAAGCTATACAACTGTTATGTTTTAAATAGCGTATTTTTTTTTTTTTTATAGTTTTCTTCTAGCATTAAATAATTTTTAATAATACATATTAATATTATTGTGCATTAATTTTAATTTTTTGAAACAAAAAAATTTAAATGATATAGGTTATTGATAATGTATATTAATTTTATTTTTCCTTAATTGTATTCGTCTCTTTATGATTTCTTTTGTAGTTAAGTATTTTTCATTAACATCTCCAATTCCTGCATTATAATTACTCCATTCATTACCAGAATGTGAATAGTAATCCATTGGATAAATTTCTCTATATTTTACCGACTTTAATAATACATATGCTTCATATGTATTTAATAAAGGTTTTAAATTGTAGTTACCCCAATCAATTGATAATCTAGGGCACCCAATTTGAATAAATACATCTACATTTTTAAATAATTGTAATTTTTCATTAAAAATTTCAGATAATAAAAGGATAAAAAAGTATATATTTTTTTCTTTTAATATACTAATAATATTTTTTAAAATATTAACATTTCCTTGTCTACCTAGAGTACTTAAAATGATGCATACTGTTTTGCAGTTTATACATTTTTTTATTTCGTTTTTTCTAATTTCATAAAATAGTTTATAATCATATTTTTCTTCTGATAGTACTTTATCAAATGGATTATAACGATAAAAAGAAAAGTCTGGATTATGGATCATTAAGCTTTCTAAATGAAATCTTCCATCAGCTATAAAAATAATCTTTATATTATTTTCTTTTAAAAATTTTCTACATTCATTAATAATATATGATTCATTGTTTTCATTTATGTTACTTTTTATTTCTATATTTTTACATAAATTAGTTTCGATTTCATTATTTTCAGTTTCTTTTTTTTTTTTTATAACTTGTTCATATAAAAAAAGATATAAATTCGGAGATGTACAACCAAGCACTTCTCCTTTAGTTAAAGGTAATACTTGCGGTATAGGTAGAAATGTATCAAAATAATTTTCTGTTTTCAAAATATTATGAACACTGTGTATAATACAGGAAAATTGAATTGTTCCTAATAATAAAATAATATCTTTTTTGTTAAAATTTTTTTTAATTGTTTTTACTAAGTGACTAGAATTTAACTTTATATCAACAAAAACATATATGCATCTTATTTTTGTAACTGTTAGCGGAATTAAACATGAATGACCATAATGGATTATTAAGTCACACTTTAATTTATCACTAGTAAAATCATCAATACAACAACCACCATAAGTTACATCTCCTAATATTATAACTTCCTCTACACAATCACAAAAGAAATAAAAAAGTTCTGAAAGATATAATCCCCATATAAGTAGTCCTTCTGGTAATTGTAAAACAATATTTTTATATTTTTCTTTTAAAATTATATCAATACATTTATATACTTCAAAATTATAATTTTCTGGTAATGATTTTTTTATTGCTCTTTTTAAAATTTCATTATTAAGAATAAACTTCGGTATAGAGCATTGAACTTTTTTTTGTTCATTTATTTTATCTTTTAATGTTATTTCATTCATTATAATTTTGTAAATTTTATGCTTTTTTTATTTTCCTTTTTATAACTTTATATAATCATACTTTTATTAATTTTATATTTTGAATACATAATAAAAAAAAAAAAAAAAAAAAAAAAATTTTT
>NW_021628251.1:520952-535777 GCF_900005855.1 Plasmodium gallinaceum | reverse complement strand
AAAAAAAAAAAAAAAAAAAAAAAAAATATTATAATAACCTCTTAATTGAATTTTTACATTTTTTTTTTTATTTTTAATAAGAAGTCATGTTTTGCAATACATTCTTTTTTTTTTTTTTTTTTTTTTTTCCCCTATTAAGTGAAATATAAAATTTAGATTTTCTTTTTAAACATAATGTTATTATTTAACATATTCTTCTTTTTCAATAAATATAAATATGAAAAATCCATTTTGTTTTTTTATTTAGTCAATAAATAAAATAAATTTTTATTTTTTTATTAAAAATTCTTTTTATTTTTGCTTAAGTATCTTATGTTTTTTTTTTTTTTTTTTTTTTTTTTTTTTTTAATATCAGCTATTTTTAATTTTTTTTTTTTAAGATATTTTTAATGTAATTTTTTATCCCTTTATAAGGTGCAATCAATCTTTTGTTAAATTTTAAATTTGTTACCTATATTTTTCTACGTATAATATGTTAAATTTTTCTCTACTTTTTTTAGTATAAATTTATTGTTTATTTTTATATATTAATAAGAATTTTCAAATAAAGATTTCTTTATTTCATTATGTAATTGGTTTGTTTAACATATTTTTAGTTTAAATTTTTTTTGTTCTTTTTTGACAGCGTATTTTAAATTTTTATATGTTATTCATGGTAATAGTATTTTGAAAATTAAAAAACTTTGTTTGAATAGTGTATTTATAAATTATATAAAGATATTTTTGTTTTTATTTTATTTTTTTAAGTTGTTAAGAACAGATTGTTGTAAAAGTATTTTAATCATAATTTTATTGTGCAAAAGCAATTTTTTCAAATTAAAACATACGAATTATCAAAAATACTTAAAAAAAAAAAAATGATTATTCATTATAAGTAAAAATAATTTTTTAAATAATATATTTTTTTTTATTAAATTTTAAGACCACTATGCTCAATTGGAAAAACGCACATGTATATATAATATTTTATAATTAACTAATTTAATTACATATAACGATACTATTTTTATTTTATATAATTAGTAAAAAGAAAGGATAAATAAATAGTTTAATGCTATTTTATTAAACTATTTTCTTAATAATTTAATTTTTATTTTACAAATGGCTAATGACTATTTAGAATTGTTCAATGAAATAAACTCCTATGTGTAATATTAAAAAAATTTTTGTAATTTATTTTTTCTATTAACTTCAATGAAAAAATATTTTATTTTCATTTTATTTTTATTTTTATTTTTCTTGAAGTGATATATCCTCATTTGAAACACACCAGTTAACTAATAAACCATTATTTTTAATTAAAAATGAAAGAAAATTTTTATTTTTGGCTAGAGGTTAATATATTTAAACAAATACATGTGTATATATATGTCATATAAATATTGTTTTTTTTTTACCATCTTGAATAACTTACGTCTAATTGTAATAAATAGTATCTCTTTTAATTGTTATGTTACTAAAAATTTTATTAATAAATTATTAAAATTTGTAGATATATTTATAAGAAATTGAATTTATATAACTTTGTAATTATAACCATAATTGAAATAAATTTTTTATTTTTATTTTTTAAAAGAACCTTATGAATATAAATTAGATCATTTATATAAGGATATAATAGAAGTGACAGAAAATATCAAAAGAAATTTAATAAATGAAAGTAACATAAAAAAAAAAAAAAAAAAGAAAAAAAAAAAATAATCATTTATTAATATATTTAATTTTCAACATATAATAATTTCTAATTACATGCTTTTATTGAAATATATGTTATTCATCTTAAGTATTCTTTATTTTTTTTTTTTTTTTTTTTCTACAAAAATTTATAAAATAAAAAATGGATTATATAAATTTTTACCATATTTTTGTTTAGATATTCATACAATTTTATTTCTATATATCAAAATTTTAAAAGAAATAAGGATACATAAAAAATATAAAAGAGGTTATTATATAAGAAAAAAGATCTATTATACAAATGTGTTATTAGTTTGCAAAAAATTTTTTTTAATAATTATTTTTTTGTTTTTAGGAATTGATGAAAAAGTAGAAAAAGTTATAATATCAGCAATAAAATTATACTCACTAAAGGTAATAAATTAAAAAAAAAAAAAAATGAGTTAATATAAATTTATATAACCATGAGTAAATTATATATTCACTTAAAATTTTGATTTTTGAAGGAAAGACAGAACGAAAATATAAAAAAATACTACATAAAAAAAATTTGTTCTATTTGTAATAGTTTATCAAAAATTTTAGTTCAATATAAAAGGAACTCAGAAAACATATTAAAAAATAAACCATCTTCATGTGATTTCGATGATGAAAAAAAAAATTTTTTAACTAATAGTAACTCCTTTCAAAATAATTTTTTCAAATGTAACATTAAAAATACAAAGTTGGTACTAAAAAAAAAATATAAGAATTTTATTAATATTCCTTAAAAAAATATACTTAAATATATATTTATTCTAATATAAATTTTATATTTTCTTTATTTTTAATTATATATATATATCATTTATTTTATTTTATTTTTTTTTTTTTTTTGAGAATGAAAATAACAAAAATGCTTATGAAGGAATAAAAGAAAAAAAAGTTAATAAAACAGTTGATATAGAAAAAGAAAAAGGTATAAAATAAAAAGTATATATCAAATTTTTCAAAAATTAAAATAGTATATAGTCTAAATAAATTATAAAAATAATATATTTATTATTATTACTAAATTTTTTTTATTAATAGAATTACCTTTTAAAAATAAAATAAATATCAAGAATTCAAATAGTTCAGAACTTTTAAATAATTATAGAAAATTATATAATCCTTCAAAAAAATTGAAGAAGTTAAATTTAAAAAAAAATTTTACATTAATAAATAGTATAAGGTGTTTATATTCTGCTAAAGAATTAAATGACACAAACAAGGACAATTGTCAGAAAGAAGTAAAATTATTTAAATGTTACAAAAGACATGGTGAAAACTTAGTATTAGGTAAGAGGAGTAATCTTCTAAAAAAATTTAATAGATTTTTAGAAAAAAAACAGAAAATTATAGATAAAAAAAAAAAAAAAAAAAATTCAGAAATTCAAGATGAAAGTACTAATAAAATGAGTAGTGACAATTCAAATAGTAGATTAAGAAGAAAAAATTATAAGAAATATCAAGAAGACAATGATTTTTCATATATTGAAAAAAATATTTCAAATAAATTAAAAGATATATTATTAAATACAAATAATACATTTACTACATTTAAAGTGAGTAGTAGTGGAAACATAGAGACTATTATTCAATTATCAGAAGATAATAAAAAAAAAAAAAAATTTATAATATTAAATGAATATGATTATTTTTTTAATAGTAGTACTGATGAATTAAAAGAAGGAACATGTAAAAAAAATAAAGATGAATATGATTATAAGAAATTTTTTTTTTATGTTGGTAAAAAAAAAATATTTTTTGATAAAAAAAAGAAAGAAAAAATTATTTTTGAAATGGATGAAAATGGTTTATTAAAAAAATATATATTTAAGAAAAATAAAAACAATAATGACATATTAATGAAAGTATACAATGAAAATGAATGGTCTGATGATATTGTGGATTTTTGTTATATCACAAAGGATATGAATAAAGAAAAAGTTGTAATTAAAAAAAACAAGAACGGAACAAGAAGTAGAATTGTATATCATGAAAGTGAGTTAAATGATAAAGAGAAATTTAATTATTATAAGAGGAATGTAGAAAATATCAAAAAAATAAATTTTTATGATGATGATGATGCAATTCTTTACTTTTTAAGAAAAAATGTTACAAAAAAAAAAAAAATAAAAAATGAAGATATTTTAAAAAAAAAAAAAGTTTCTGATACAACTCATACCATTCATAAAAAAGAATTTAACAGTTCCTCTTTAAAAAAAAAAAAACAATTATTATTATATAATAATATAAGTGAAATGTACAAAGAAAGTCAATCAGATATTTTGTCAAAGATAAATGAAAGAAAAGATAAGTTCTTAAAAGGAATATGTGAGTTAAATAAAGAAGAAACATATGCAATTAAAAAAGTACAAAAACCAAAAAATGTAGAAAAACAATTAAAAATAAATAACTTTTCTATGAGAGAAAAAAGAAGCCTCAGTAATAATAAAGATAAAACAAAATTTAACAAATTGGATAACTTATTCGAATTATATGAAAAAGAGAAAGATGAAAATAAAGAAATTACAAATAATAAATATATATTATATGAAAACGAAAAAGAAATTATAAAAGACGATATGAAAAACGAATTAAAAAAAAATACATTAAATAATAAAAAAGTCCTTAATAACAAGGAAAAAACAAAAAATATATATGATAATTTAAAAAAAAAAAATGAATCAAAGAAGAGTAGCATGTATTCTATAGATAAATTAACCACTATCATTGCAAAGAAAAAGGAATCAAATGAAAGTTTTGAAAAACAAAAAAATACGAATAAGAAAATTGAAGATTTTGTTTTTAATGAAAATTTAAAAAGTATAAGTGTTTCATCCTACAATTTAAGAGGAGTATTTTCAAAACAATCTTCCAAAATTTCATTGTATGAAAAGAATTTAGATTTATCATCTAAAAGTTTTAAAAATAAAGACAATGGAATTATCTCAAAAACATCATCTTTTTTATCAAATAATGAAAAATGTGAAATTATAGATGATGCATTTTCAAAAAAAAATTCATATTCATTTATTAAAAGTTTCAATAGTAAGGATTTTAATGATATTTCAAAAAAAACTTCATATTCATTTATTAAAAGTTTCAATAGTAAGGATGTTAATGATATTTCAAAAAAAACTTCATATTCTTTAATGAATAATTTTAAAGATAAAGAACACATTATTTTTCAAACAGAATCAAACAATATTATATGTAAGAAATATTCAAGCCATGATTTATCACAATTAAATGGTAATTTAGAACTAAGCACAAATTCAAATAATGAAAAAAATGAAAAAAATGAAAACTATAATTTAAAAGAAAAAAGTGAAAAAATAGATGAAGATTATGATAGTGAAAAAAATGACAGAATTGTATATTTAAGTAAAGGTTTTTCAGCATATGCCCACATGATATTATGTAAAACACAAATATATAGAATACATGAAATATTTTTATTATAAAAAAAAAAAAAAAAAAATAAATTAAACAAAATAATAATAAGTCTAAAAGTATATAATATTATATTTTTTTTTTTTTTTTTTTTTTTTTTTTTTATAATTATATCAATTCTTATTTTTAGCAGAAACAAATATAATAACTAGGAAATGTATAATTTCTTATAATGTGCAAACTAAGAAGCTAAAAATGATGAGAAATGAAAAAATATTTGAAATTGATGGACACAAATTAAACATTCAAGAAATACCAACTTATGGTGAAAATGGAGCAATAGTGAAGTTAGTAACTTCTAAAAAAAATTGTAACGCATTATTAATAGAATCTGATGACCTTGTTGGTTTACAACATCTAGGTGATGAAATTGGATGGTATTATGAAGAAAAAGGTAACATAATAAATATATTATATTAATAATAATAAAGTACATATTAAAAATGTAGCTTTTTGTATAATATATTTTATATTAAAATGAGTTTTAATGATATAATTTTTTTTTTATTATTATATATTTTTTTTTTTTTTTAATAATACAACATACTCTTCAGATGATACAATAGGCAATAAAACGGTAAATAATAATAGAATACACAAAATTAAAAAAATATAGATTCTTAATATATTTTTATTTATTAAAAATATAAATGAAAAATAAATATATATTATATAATAAAAAGAAACTCAGTAATATTTTATGATTTTTTTTTTTTTATTCTAGAAAAAATTAAGTAATCCAAAAGAAATATATTACAAATTGAATAGTAATAGTAATGAATAACTTAATATTACTATTTTTTTTTTTTTAAATTAATCATTTTATATATTTTTATAATACAATTTTATTTTTATTAAATGAATTAATTGATGATTTTTTTTTTTTTTTTTTTTTTTTATAGAATCAAAGAAAAGGATAAGTTTTTTCGATAAAATAAAATTAAACAAATTTTTAGGTAGAAAAAAATAAAACACGTTTCTTTAATAGTAAAATAAAAACTGGAAATCAATAATATTTTCATATTGAACAAAAAAAAAAAAACAAAAAAAACAAAAAAAAAAACAAAAAAAAAAACAAAAAAAAGAACAAAAAAAAAGAACAAAAAAGAACAAAAAAAAAGAGCAACAAAAGAAAATTTTATAATATATAGTTATATAATACAAAATTTTCTTTTTTTATTTTATAATTCTAAAACTCTTTTGCTATTTCCATTATTAAAAATAAACACTATATAGATGTTGATAACTTATATAAATATAAGGAAATTCTATTTTTTAAAGAATTCAAGAATTTTATTGAAAGGTATTTTATTTTTTATTATAATTGAAGTGATTATTTATTATTTGTATTATTTCATCTAATATTTTTAGAAGAATATCAATTTCAAAAGTAGTACTCTTTTTGTATATGTTGTCGTTAAAAATACTTTTTTCATCTTGTTTTCTTGTTATAATTTGTTCAAAATTATCAATAAATTTTATCATTTTTTTTTCTATATCTTTTAATTCTTCTAAGTGACACTTTGTATTTCTTTTTTCTTTTTCGTTTAACATTTTTTCTAAAATATTTTTCTCATTTGTTAAATAGGAATACACTTCAAAAAAATTAATGTATTTTTCTGTGTCTAATTTACAATTTGCTGCTTCCTTTAAATTATTTTTTTTTGTTAATTTATAGTTTTTTCCTTTTTCTTCTTTTGTAAAAACATTATTATTTTTTATTTGATTGAGATAACAATTCATATTTTTTTTTTTTATACCATAAATTGAATCAAAATGTTTTTTTGCCTCCTTATATGAACTAACTGATATATTTTTATATGCCTCTTTATTTGTGAGAAGAAATAACTTTGAATCAGAACTCATATCATATTTCATATCTTCACTTTTTTCATCTAATTTTTTATAGTAATTTTCATTCATAGTATTAGTAAGTAATGTATTATAATTTCTATAAGAATAAATGTTAATAAAAAAAAAATATATAGTATTGATAAAAATAATAAAACAAAATATATTAAAAGATTAACATAAAAAATAAAAAGTGTAATACCAATATAAATATGTAAACATGTAAAAAATGAATATTAATTTTAATTTATTCAATTTTTATATAAAATTTCATAAAAAATAATTTTCTTTAAATAAATAATATTCTTATTCTATTTTATTTCTTTTTTTATTTTTGGTATATATAATATATTATACCTTTTAGTATTTTGTCCCAAATTTTTACTTGAAAGATTTTTCATAATATACATATTAATATTTTCAATATGATCTCTCCTTAAATCATTCCCATAATATTTTATTTGCTCATTGATATAATTTTTCATCCTTTCGTCAAGGTATTTATAATTTTTAATTAGTTCTATAGAATATTTTTTTGGATAAATAAAATTTTTTCTATTCATATGTTTATCATTATTATAATTTTTTTCTTTCATTTCAATTTTACTGTTTTCATTAAGATAATAATGATGTTTCTTATCTTTTTTATTTGATACATTTTCTGAATTGTTTTTCTTTTTAATTGTTGTTTCTTTAATTATATTTTTATTATTATAATTGTCTTTATTATTAACAATTTTATTTGAATAATTAATATTTCCACTATTATTACTATTCTCTTTTTTTTTTAAATATTTTTCTTTTGATTTATAGCTTGAAAAATATTCTTTATCTTTCTTTTCTTTTTCATTTTCTATTAATTTATCTAATTGCTTATTTTTTATTTTTTTCTTTTTCATATTGACAGATAATTTATCTGGTAAATTTTTATTCAATGCATTTAATGATTTTTTATCTGAATTATCCGATATAACTTTATTTGAATTATCTAATGAATTTTTATATAAATTACTTGAATTTGTTTGTGATATTATCGACTTATTTATTTTCTTTATTTTAAACTTACATCTAATTTTTTTTCTTAATCTATCATTAACTTCTGTATTTAATGATATATTTTTTTTTTTTAATTCATTTTTTTCAGAAGATTCTTTATTATTATTATTTTCCATTTCTTTAATAAATCCCTTTTCATCAATTGAAGTTATGTTTTCTTTTTTAACTTTCTCAATAACATTTGTTAATAAATTTTGAGATTTTTTTTCGTTTTTTATTTTGATTTTGCATTTATTTTCTAAATCTTCATAACTTTTTTTTTCTTTTAAAAATTTTACATCGAACGAGTATTTACTATTTTCTAATTTCTTTTTCTTATCAAAAACTTTTGTATTTCTTAAATTTGAATTATATATATTTCTTTGATTTTTTAATATACTTTCATTAGATGAACTTCTAATTTGTTTTTTATTTCTGTTAAAACTTGAAGAGTTACTTGGTATACTATCTTCAAAATTATTAAATTCACATCCAGTTTTATATTTAATGTTATCATTTTTATTATTTTCTTCTTTATTTTTTTTTATTTTTTTCTTCTTTAAAATTGATAGATTTCCATAAATGGCATTAATATTATTATTATTATATACTAATTTTTGAAAGTTATCATTAGTATTATTATCTTTATTTTTACTAGTGTATCTAAAAAATGTATCTTCTTTTTTGTTGTATCTAATTAAATTTTTGTTTCTTAATTTCTTCTCTTCTTTATTCATCAAATATTCGGAAATATATTTTTTATAATCATTTGATAAATTAGAGTTTAATATTCCATTACCTTGTTGAATAAAATTAAATGACTTTATACAATCATTATTATTATTACATTTATAAAATGAATCATTAAACTGCTTTTCAGAAATAATATTTAAAATTTTTATATAATCTACTGAATTTAGCTTATTGTTATTTTTTATTTTTTTAGTCTTATTTTCATTTAATTTTTGTATCTCATCTATATAACTATTATTGTTATACATAGTGAAGTCGTTCAAATTATCCACTTCATTTTGAAAACTATGAAAGTTTTCTTCATATTCATATTTTTCTTGTTCTTTTTTCATAGGTTTTTTCCTTTTATATTCATTTTTTTTTACAATATCATAAAATTTATTTTTTATTGTATTATTTTTTTGTTCAAATTCAGTATTTTTAACTTTTGATAAAATATCATTTAATGAAAACTTATTGGTATCTTTATTCAAGTTATTTAAATTAATTTCATCAAATATATTTTTTTCAATACTTTTATTATTTTCATATATTTTCATAATTTCGTTAAAATTAGACATTTTTAAAAAAATTTACATTATGAAATTCTTCTTATACTTTTTACACAAAAGTTATGTTTTCATTATTCTATTTTTTTTTTTCTTTAAACTATACTTTGATATATTCATATGATTATTGTAATTTCTATTACTATTCTATTTTTCTTTTATATATATATATACCAATTATCAAATATAAAATTAAAAAAAAAAAAAGATGCAAACAAATTTTGTAATATTAATTGGCATTTTTTTTAAAAAAAAATGAAGAATTAATTATGCATGAGAAAACAAACTTATTATAAAGAAAAAAAAAATTAAAAAATAAACTTCAAAAAATAAATAAAAAAAAATGATAAAACTAAATAATAATAGAATTAACATTAAAAAATTAAAATATTAAAAAATTTTTATGGAAAAAAAAAAAAAAAAAATTCAACATATTTACAAAATTAAACAAAGTTTTATTCTTTAAATAATTAATTAAAAAAATTTAAAAATATGCATAAAATGTTTGTTAAATATCATTTTAGAAAATATTTACTTATTATATATAAGATTATATATTTACGCATATTTTTATTATAAAAAAAAAAAAAAAAAAATTGAAAAAAACAAAAATAATAATACTATACATATATATATATATATATGTAGTATTTAATATAAGATGTCGAAAATTATCCATTTTAAAAAAAATATTTTTTAATTACACCTATCAAATTTTAAAATTTTTTTTTTCATTTTAGAAATTATAAAAGAAAGACAGTAAAATACAATAATTTTAGGAAAAAGAATAATTATTTTATAATTTTGATTTAATGAAATATATATATTTTTGATAAATGTAAATTTATAAAAATGATTATGTAATAATTAGAATAAAAAGTATAACAAAAATTGTAAAAATATTATAACACATATAACTATAATTAAGGAAATTATAACAATACAAAGAAATTAATGAAAATTTTTCCTTATCTATTAAAATACACATATATTGTGATTAAAAGTAAAAAATAAATAAATATATAGATATCAGTGAAGATGTATATAAAAATTTATATAATAATAGCATATGGATTATTAGTACTCTTTGATATGATAAAATGTATATATATAGAGAAAAGTAAAAATGCATTAAAAAAATGTAAAAAAAAAAAATATAATTTAAATAAAAAAGTGAATAAAATATTTTTTGTAGTAAATAAAATAAAAAAGACAAATTTAAATAAAATAAAAAACTTGATAAAAATGGAAAACTCTAATTTTGATAAAGATAGATTATCTTTACTAAAAAATTTAGAAGAAGAATCAAACATAGTTTTACAATCACCTGAATGGAATGAAAAATGCCCATTACTAGAAATAAATAATCTTCATGCTATAGAAATTGAAGGAGAAAAAGAAATATTAAAAGGAATTAATCTAAAAATATATTTAGGAGAAAAGCATACTATAATGGGTAGAAATGGATCTGGTAAATCTACACTTGCAAAGGTAATCGCAGGACATCCATATTATAAAGTTACTAAAGGAAATATGAAATTCAAAGGATTAGATTTAAATACTTTACCTGTTAATGTTAGATCATTATGTGGTATATTTTTAGCTTTTCAATATCCTGTTGAATTACCAATGGTTAAAAATAATGAATTTTTAAGAGCCGCTTTAAATTGTCATCGAAGAAATAGAAATGAAACAGAAATAAGTGCTTCTGAATTTAATTTATTAATGATAAATGAGATAAAAAAAGTAGGATTAAGTCCTGATTTTTTAGATAGGCCAGTTAATTATGGTTTTAGTGGAGGAGAAAAAAAAAGAAATGAAATTTTACAAATGCTAATTTTAAAACCATCATTTTGTATTCTAGATGAAACAGATTCAGGTTTAGATGTAGACTCTTTTAAATTAACATCTAGTGTTATTTCAAATTTTTCTAATAAAAATAATTCCTTTTTAATAGTAACACATTATAAAAAATTATTAGAACTACTAAAACCAAATTTTATACATATTATGCACCATGGGAAAATTATAGAAAGTGGAGATTATTCATTAGTTGACAAAATAGAATCTGAAGGTTTTTCTCAATTTCTTAAAAATTCTGATACAAGTTAAAATTATTAATGGATTCACATCCATTTTAATTTAATTCTTTTATTAATAATATTTCACCTGATTACTTTAATTTAATAATTATATATAATAGTCTTAAAAAAAGTAGATGTGAAGAGAACATTTAAAATTATATTTTTTTATATTTTGCTTTGTTAAAATTATTTCATTTTTATTTTATTTCTTTTATATACCTTTTAAAATTCTTTTTATTTTTGTGTCTACTTTTTATAATTTTTTCTTCTAAAATTTTTATTGTACAATTTTTCATAAAAAAAATATATCTTTTTTTTTTTTTTTTTTTTAACTAGAATTATTCTTACAATTATATATAATAAATATATTTATGATTTTAAATTATATTTTAAGATTTCGTTTTTTTTTATTTTATTTAATTATTTAAATGATACTTTTTTTAATTTTATTATCAACATTTTTTTTTTTTTTTTAATTAAATTTATAAACATTTCATTTTATGTTGTTAATTGTTTTAATTTTTTTTTTTTTTTTTCAATTTACATATACTTTAAAGTTTATATTTTTAATTTTATGTCTCTTTCTAATTTTTTTTTATATTTAATTTGTTAATAATACATATATTTTTTAAGAAAAATTATTTATTAACAAAAAATATTTAAAATATGTAATTAATCTTATACAAAAAAAAAAAAAAAAAAAAAAATTATTAGTTAACTAATAAACACACACAAATATGAAAAAAAAAATAAAAAAAAAAAAAAAAAAAATTAAACTAGTCAATACCCTTTAAAGTTAATAATAAATAATTATAATTCTTTCTGTGGTTTTTTATCTTTATTTTATTATTTTTTTTGTATGAATTTATTCTTACATTCTAAAAAATATATATAAGTAATTGATTTTTTTTTTTTTTTTATTTTATTTTTTTTTGTTTTTTTGTATATCTTACTGAAACCTTTCTAGTTAATTCATTTTATGATATAAGAATACTAAGAAAAATTAAATGATGGATTAATATATTTTGTATTAAAAATAAACAAAGTGCTTTTATTATGACAGTTATATGAAAAAAAAAAGAAAATAAGTGGATATGTGAAAATACAAATAAAAAAAAAAAAAAAGAAAAAATATGTTTTTAAATCATGTGAAGAATAACATAATTATTTTTATTTTCATTTGTTTATTTTTTATAAATAATGGTGTAATAAATGCAAACATTAAGATATTTGATAGTTTAAAATTTATATATAATAAAAAAGCAGAAAGTTTTTTGAGTATAAAATGGAAACAATTAAAATGCAGAAAAATAAAAAAATACATAAATAAATACAATACAAAAAAATACGAAAAAGGAACTCCTTTATTTTTTATGAATAAGACATTCAAACATGGATATGCAATAAAAAAGTTTTCGCTTTTTAAAAAAAACAAAGGAAAAAATGAAAAATCAAATATAAAAAAAAAAGAAAAAAAAAAATTTACCGAAGAAGAAATAGAAGAATTGAGGAGAAAAGCTAAAGAAAAGTTACAACCAAAAAAAGAAAGTGAGAAAACAAAAAAAGATTTATTAAAAGAAAAAAAAAAAAAAAAAAAAAAAAATTCAGAAAAAGATGAAGAAAATGAAAAAGATATATTAAAAGAAGACAATTCAAAAGATATAAAAGAGGATACAGGGAATTTTATAAGAACGAAAGAAGATTTTGATAAAATAGTAGATTTAACAAAGGATTTAATAAATCCAAAGGAAGTTGAATACATTAATAAAATTACTGATTGCGATGAAGAATTATTAAAATATGATAAAAGAGAAAAACATATTCATTTAAATTATGAAGATACTATATTTGATGAAGGGAATTATATGGATAATTATGTAAATAATATAAGCAAATTTCGTTTTGATATATATAATTTAAATAATAAAAATGAATTTGATAGAATAACAAAATATTTAAATTACCAATATATTGAAGAAATAAATGTTGATTTTCCTACAGATAAAAGCTATAATATTGAATTAAAAGAATACTTTTACCAAATTGTGTGCGATTTAATTAGTAAACACAAAGAAAAATTTGAAAATTACGTAGATGAGGAAAAAATAGAACACAAGGAATCAAATGAAAGTAATCCAATATATATTCAAAAAGGTAAATCAAATTTTCTCAATGATAAAATAGAAAATAACAAAACTGTAAGTAATTTTTTAAATGAAAATATAAATGAAGAAAAAAAATTGTCCACCTTAGATCAAATACAAAATATGAATGTATATAGAACTGAAAAAAATATAATTGAAAAGTATATGACTTTTGATCTGTTTAATTTATTATGTGAAATTAAAGAAGAGTATGATTATATGTTTGAAAATGGGGGAATAGCTCATTTTTCTTTTGATGAAAATAGAATAAAAAATAAAGAAAAACTTATTTTTTCTGGGAAAAAAAAAAGGGCAATTGCTATGGTTTTCTTACAACAAGGAAATAATCATTTAATAATTAATAATAGAGATGGCTATCAATATTTGCAATATCAGATTTTTAATTTAAATAAAATATTTAGTCCACTATTACATTTGTGTATGAATAGATATTTTAACGTTGTTGCAAGAGTAAAGGGAGGAGGTTTATCTGGTCAGAGTGTAGCCATTTTTCATGCATTAGTAAAATATATTACTTATAATTTCTCCTTAAAAATTAAGCCATTTTTTCGATCATTTAATTTTATGACAGTTGATAGCAGAAAAGTTGAAAGAAAAAAATATGGATTAAAAAAAGCTAGGAAAAGAAAACAATATAGTAAGAGATAAAATAAATTACCTATTAAAAATATATATAATATATATAATATATAAAATATATAAAATAAAATATATCTTTAATTTCCCAATTAAATATTTTAAATTATAAAGTACTCTATATATACTTCCTTATAATAATAATTATATAAAATAATTTATTAAAATATTCTTCTTTACAATTTTTTTTTTTAATATATATATTTTATTTGAAAATTTTATCTTAAAAATGTTTTGCTTAAAAAGTGTTTTCAAAATTTTTTTTTTTTTTTTTTTATATATGCACACTAATAAACTTACTATTTTTTAACATAAGATTTACTCTTATTACGATCAAAACAAATAAAATAAATATGTTATCATTAATATATTTAATCAGAGCTTTGTATATTTATTACAAAAATGAATAAAAAATAGTACATAATTATTATTATTTTTTTTTTTTTAAAATAAAAGATTCCATTATTAATATAAAAGTGTAAAATATTTATATAAATATATATATATATATTCCTCTTTAAGACTGATTTCCTATAATTTTCATTAAATAAAGTTAAATGTATTTTAAGAATATGATTTAATGATAAAAAAAAAAA
>NW_021628251.1:510784-519952 GCF_900005855.1 Plasmodium gallinaceum | reverse complement strand
ATAAAAAAAAAAAAAAAAAAAAAAAAAAAAAGAATATTTTTAATTATAAATTCTTTCTGAAATTTAGGTAACAAAAATAAAAAAAAAAAAAAATGTAAAAAAACAAAAAAAAGGAAATAAAAAAAAAAAAAAAAGTAAAGAAAATGAAATAAAATATAATACAATATAATAAAAATAAAAGCCAAAAATATAGAATTAAATATTTATTTCGTATTTTAAAAATTAAATATCTTTAATTTCATTTTTTATTAAGAATATTTGATTATTTTCTTTTAAAATGAAACTTTTGAAAAGCATTCTTTATAAAGTATTAAAAAAAAATGATAATTTTTTTCATTTTTCTAAATTATTATTGGCAATTAAAGATCCTTTTATCTTTTTTTTTTTGTAAGTTAAAATATTATTATGTATGTAAATTTTAATAATGTGTATATATGCTTGTTCTAATTATCTTTAGATAAAAAAATCTGAAGTTTTCATTTTTCATATAGACTTTTTATATGTTTACTATCTATAAAATCATATGTAGATTTATATTTTATTTTTATTTACTTTCTTTAAAAAATAATATTCTATAATAAAAAAAATGCATAATATGAACAATTTTAAATTTAAAATACGTATTAATAGTATTACATAATTTTTTATTTATTATATATGTGTTATTCTTTTGTTATTTTTTATTTTATAAATAATATTGATTTTTCAATTAAATAATTTACAATTGTATAATCTTCTTTCAGATGCTTATTTCTGTTTGTTCTTACAAGCTTAATAACATATATCTACTGCTTGCTTAAATCTTATAAATCCAATAAAGTATAAAAAAAAAAATATATATATATATACATATATATATATATATATATACCATATAAAAAAAAAGTATAATTTTCCTAAAAACAAAAATTAAAAAACAAATGAAAATATAATACTTTTATGTTTTCTTTTTTTTATAATAGGATATGAGAATACATAATATAAATGAAAAATCAAAATTAGAATAAAAAAAAAAAATCATCGTTTAAAAAAAATGATACTTATAAAATAACAAGAAAAAAATATATAAATAAAAGAGAAGTTACCTCAAAAAGAAATTAAATCAAATAATGAAAAGAACTTAAATGAAAATAATTTGCATAAATATTATTAGAATATAACATGCAAATGGAAAAATGTAAATTAAATTTAGTCATATATAAATGATATGAATACAAAAAAAGATTAATGAGTAAAAAGTATAAATATGCAATAAGTGATAGTTACATAATATAAATATGAAAACATGAATATATTGCTGATTATTTTGTAGAAAAAAAAAAAAAAAAAATTAAAATAAGAAAAAAGAAATATTTAAGAAAAATTAAACAATTACTAATAATATTTTTATTTCATTACAAAAATATTACACAGAATACTATTTATATTTAGATTACTATAATACAAAAAAAAAAAAAAATATTAATAAAATATAAAAAACAAATAATATTTATAAATATAACATGCATATATATATATATATATATATATATAATACTACTTAATAAGTGTTAGAATTTTTTTTTTATTATATTACTAAATTATGAATAACAAAAAATATCTTTTTTTTTTTTTTTTTTTAAATTTTAATTAATTAAAAGAAAAAAAGAATATATTTGTAATAATTTTAAACATTAGTTTCATAATTTTTTTTTTTTTTTTTTTACTATTTGAATATATCTTTTTATTTTATAGACACACTTTATATATAAAATTCTTTACTATTTATATATATATTACTATTAACATGAAAACTAAATTTAATTCTTTTGAAACCTTAAAATCTATTAAAAAGAAAATTAGATATTCATAATTTATTATTTATTATTTATTATTTATTTCTTTTCTTTGTTTTTTTGTCTTTTAATAAGAAAACTATGAGAAGTTAGTATTATATATGAATAAATTTAGTAATGAAATGTTAAAAAAAATATATTTAAAATAAAAATAAGACACATAAATAAAAAAAAAAAAATAAATGAAATATAAAACAAAAGTAAGATCTACAATAATATAAAAGTATATATAAAACAAGGAACTTTTTAATAGTTTATATTTTTACTTCATAAATTGTTTATAAATTTTTATAATTTTATCATATATGTTAATGAAGTTTGAAAAAATTAAAAAAAAAAAAAAAAAAAAAAAAAACCATAATACATAATATATAAAGAAATCTTAATAAAAATAATATATTAAACTTCTTTTATTTTATTTGTTTTATTTTATTTTTTTCTATATATTTTTTAAAGAAATACAAATAAAGCACTTGTCTTCTATGCTACTATAATAACTAATATATTTTTAATAATTTTTTAAAATTAGGAACAAAAAAAAAAAAAAAATTATAGCAGAAAGAAAAAAAAAAAAAAAATAGTTAACGTACAGCACTAAGAAAAATAAATTAATAACTTAACATCATGTTATTAAGAAAAAACAAAAAGAAAAAAATAATAAAATAAACATAGTTACCCATCTTATTTTTAGAATTCTTAAAATCTTACTCTAATAAAATTACAATATTTCAAATATTTGTTTTGTATTTTTCTTTTAAGAATCTTAGATATATATTTATTTTTCATTTAATAACTATAAATTTAAAAATATATAAAAATACATTAGTATTATGCAAAATGAGTAAAGCATCCGAAAATAATAAGAATATGGAAGATCAAAGGTGATATCAAAAAAAAAAAAAAAAAAAACATTTTTTTTTTTTTTTTTTATTGTATTACATAAGTCTAAAAAATATAAAAACAAATCATAAAAATTATATAAATATATGAGATAAAAAAAAACAAAACAAAAACAAAATATATAATAAAAAAAAAGTGGTTCCTTTAAAAATATTCATTTGTTATATTTTCGTTTTAAATATAGAACACATTTTGATGAAAAAGATAAAAAAAAATTATTTTTATATGGATACGAGCAACAATTACTATATGGTATATATAAAAAAATAAAAAGGGAAAAATAATAAAAAAAAAAAAAAAAATATATTAAAATAAAAAGAAAAGAATATTCCTTTATATATATTTAAAAATATAAAATTCAGGAAGAATAAATTGGAAATTAGCTGAAAAAAAGAAAATAACAAAATATCCGCTAAATATTATGAAAAATTTTTGGAATAATAGCATAGCTAATTGGTCTTTTTATTTTTTTAAAAATAAGAAAAATAATAAAATATAATAGAACAAAAATAAAAAATATAAAATAATAATAGTAAAATAAATACATAGTATATTAAAATATAATAGAGTATAATAAAACATAACGTAAAAAAAAAAAAAAATTAATAAATAATGTAAAATATAATAAAATATAACTTAATAAAAATATTATGTAATAATTATAATATGAATAGAATTAAATGATAATTTCAAAAATAAAAAACTTTTTTTATTTATTTTTAGTTTACCTCAATACATAGAGAATTATTCAAAAGACGTTGAAAAATTAAACGAAATGAAAAAACAAAATAAAATAAAAATAACTCCAAAAATAAAAAAAAAAAAAAAATTCATTCCATCAAAAGTTCAATTTGCAAAGCAAAGGTCAAATATTTCTATGAATAGAGTCATTAAAGGAGTAAGTTTTGATTATAAAAAATTAAATACTCATAATTTCAGAAATAAAAGAAATGTAAATTCTATTTTAAAAAAAAAAACTCTTAAGACTATTGATAAAAAAAAAAAATATGCAGAATTAAAAAATAAAAATGTTAATATAAATAAACTTAAAAAAAAAAAAAATGAGATAAATAAAAAAAAAGATAATATAAATAAAATCAAAGAAGCTAATAAGGCTGAAAAAATTAAAAAAGACGAAAAATCTAAAAAAAATGGGAAAATTAATAAAAATGAAAAGGAAAAAAATAAATTAAAGAAAGATAAAAATGAAAAAGTTATTAAAAATGAAAAGATCAAAAAAGACAACAAAAAAGATAAAATAAAAAATGATAAAGTTGTGTTAAAGAAAGTTGGGAAAAATGAAAAGGATAAAAAAGATGAAAAAAGTGATAAAATAAAAAAAGATAATGAAAAAAAAAAAGAAAAGGAGAAAAATGAAGATAAGGATAAAAAAGAAAAATTAAAAAAAGATGAAAAAGATAAAAAAGATAAATCTAAGAAAGAGGATAAAAAGGAGGATAAAAAAGAAAAAAAAAAAGATGAGAAAAAAGATGAGAAAAAAATTAAAAAAAATATAATAAAACATCAGAAAAGTAGAAAATAAAAAAAAAAAAAAATAAATAAATAAATAAATAAATAATTTGAATGTTAAACAAGTATTCAATTTGAGAATAAATCTAAATCATTTGAAAAAGAAAAAAAAAAATAATAATAATAATATAAGTAATAAAAATAATACATATTAATTAAAAATGAATACAATTATTTAAATCATAAATTTAATCAAATTTTTTCATATATTTTTTTTTAATTAAAAATTATCGGTCAAATAATTGCACCGATTTTTTTTATTTTTTTTTTTTTTAGCACTATTTTTGATTTTTCACTTTTAATTTTTTTAATTATTCAAAAGCAAATTGTTTTTCAAAGAATAAAATAAAAAAATGTGTATGTATAATAATTTATATCAAAATATTTATAAGAATATTTTAAAAAAAAAAAAAAAAAAAAAAAAAATTAAAACTCAAATTTTTTATTTAAAATTTACGAGAATATTAAAAACAAAAAATGCTTATTTAAAGTATATTAAAAATTAAAAAAAATTCATAATTATATTAAAAAAAAAATTATATAATAAAACAAATTTTTTTAAAATAATCTAAAAAAAAATTAATTCTAATTCATATAAACTTATAAAAATGATTCGTATTCTTAATTTTAAAAATAGACAAGAAAAAAAAAAAATTTATAAAATTTTTATTTAATTTCATTGTTTTTTTTTTTTTTTTCTATATTTAGATATTAATTTTAGAACAATATCGTAAACATATCTAATTGTTATAATATAACAACGGATAATTTTTTTTTTTAAAGTAGGATGAAGAGATAAATTTAATATTTTTATAACTCTTAGATAATTTAAATCTATTTTCCTTTTATTCTTTAAATAAATTTTAAAAACATAGAGACATAAAGAAATTATGTGGTCTATTTTGAAATCAAACATAAATGCATACATATTACTTTTATTATAATTTTTTTTTTGTTCTATTATTTCTTCTTTCTTCATATTATTTGTATCAATAAATGAATTCAGTTCTTCTAATTCCTTGTTAAATAAAATTTTCATTTTTTCTATTCCTTGATATTTGAGATAAAAAGACCAAAACAAAAAAGAAAGAAAAAATTTATGAAAAATATAAATATAATTATAAATATCTTCATCTAGATTGTTATTAAGATAAACTGGATCCTCAAAATAATAGAAATTGTTGTTTTTAAAAGTTAAATGATTAGGTTTTTTAGGTAAAGGAATAATAAATGAAATTGCTTTGTTATTATTTAAATTAATGTTATTTTTAAATATGTTATAGAATATTTTATAATTTGTTAAACTCTTGTTAAAATGATACGAATTTTCATTTGTCTCAATTGTAGTGATATTTTTTGAGTCAATAAATTTACTACCAAAATTTTTTTCTAAATTTTGTGTAAATAATTTTGATATACTTTTTATATTACTTGTAACTAAACTAATTTCATGTATTTTTTTTATGAAATTCAAAATATAACTATTATAAACATAATTTTTATTATTACAACATTTTAATAACTTATTTTCATATAATTCTCCCATTTTTTTTAAAAGGGCAAATTTTTTTCCTTGATGAATTAAAGAGATTACTAAAAAATAATAGTCTAAAAATTCACTTTGTCTTCTGATATCTACGATATTTCTTTTTATATAATTCACTTTTTTTATATCATTTTCATTATCTTTTAATGATTTACTATCACGTATAAAATTTCTATTCCTACTTGATAAAAAACCATTAAGAGGACTATAATAATTGCTACAACATTTGAAAAAAAAACTATTAACTCTTGAAAAATTTCTTAACAAAGATATATTCGATATTGATATTCTTGATTTTAGAGGAAATAATATATCTAGTTTTTTATTAATTCTTAATTTATTATTTTTTGATATAATGTCTTTAGCTTCTACTTCAATTTCTTTTATTATTCCTTCATATTCTTTACTGTAATTATCAAAACTGAATAAAAAAAGAATTATTTTATTTTTATTTTTTTTTTTTTTATTTATATTCCTTAAAAACTTTATTATATAATATATTAAAAATATTATGTTTTTAAAATTATATATATTAATTTTATGTTATGAAATATATAGATTTATATAGAGAGAATTATTTTATTTTTTTTTATTTTATTTTTTTTTTTTTAATTTTTCATACTTTTTATTTATTATTCTCCATATATTTTTAAATGTATTAACTGAATATCGTCTGCTAAATTGTTTTTTATTTAATTCTTTCCATTTTACATAACCTTTAAGAATAAAATGTAATTTGAAATACGTAAATAAAAGTAAAGATATTATATTTTTTTTCTTCTTTTTTTATATAACCATATATCAATTTATCTTTATAGCATTTTTTTATTAAATTAATTATATCTTCATTAGTTAATGATCTATAAAATAAAAAAAAATCATTAAAAAAAATATTACAGAAATTTTCTAATACCTTTAATTAAATTAAAAATAATTCAGAAAAAAAAAAAAAAATGAAAAATTACTCTAAGAGATTTTTATTCTTCTTTTTCAAGTTGCTCATTCTCAAAAATATATACATAAAAAAAAAAATTGATAAGTTAAACAAATAAAAATATAATAATAATAATAATAATCTTATTTCTCTATTATAATTTAAAACATCATTTTAATTATGCACTTATAGAATCGAATGAATATGTGTTTTATGTTTGACTATTGCATACATTTATTCTTTAGTAGGTAATAATTAAAATAATACAAATTGTAATAATATGGTACAATATTATTTATAGATATAACCAACAAAAATAAAGTGATACATGAATAAAATTATGATTGCATACTATTAAAGCATAATAAAGTGAAATACGAATACATAAAAAATAAAAAAAAAAGGTAAAATAAGAAAAAAAAAAAATTAAAAAAAAAAAAAAAAAAATCAACGTAAAAATAATTAGTATATAAAATACAGAAATTGACTATTTATTATAAAAATAAAAGTAAAATATTATTACAGCATTTAATACTAAATTTATACCTCTACTATTTAAATAGTTTTATTATTTTATAACATTAGCTTTTCGGATTTTATATATCGATTTTTTTATATTATTTTATGGATTTATTAATTATATCTACAATTATATTTATAAATCTTAAAAAAAAAAAATAATTTTATAAGTGTCATTATCTAAATGTATATGTATTTTATCTTCATGCATTTAATCTTTTGTATTTTTCATTCTACACCCTTTTTTCATTTTCATCATTTATTCCGACAATTTTTTGACATATATCAAAATATTTTAATAATTTTAACTATTATTTTTAAAAATTTTTTTCCATTATATATTTTTGCAAAATAGTTTTATGCTACCTTATTTTGTGATTTTGTTTTTTTAATTTGTTAGCGTATGTTATTAATTAGTTTAAGTATTGTTTTACACTTTAAAAAGAAAAATAACTAAAAAAAAATACATATGTAAAAAAGACAACAATAAATTATCTACATATTTATAGAAGTGCATTTTATTTTTCTGAATGTATATCTAAAAATTAATTAATTATAATAATATTAATTAAAAATTTTTAATTATTTATTTTTATTTTTTTTTTTTTTTTTTTTTTTATTACATATTATAATAAAGAACTTTTTATTAATTTATGAGAGAAAATATCCAAAAATATATATAAATTTATATATAAAACATATATAAATAAATATATAAATATAGGTCGATAAAAAAACGAACTGTAAATATTGTGTGAAATCTCAATAAAAATAATACAGTGAGAATACATAAAAAATTTTTACTTATAAACAATAAAATTATATTTAGATTTAAAAAAAAAAAAAAAAAAAAAAAAATCTTTATATATTTTTTATGGAATACATTAATTAATTGATATTATTTCTCTATTATTTATTTAAATAATAAAAAAAAAAAAGTATAGTTATTTTCATAGTTTATATAAACATATGAGTTAATGAATTCATATATTTACGAAGTCATAGAATAATTTACCAAAAAAAAGAAAAAAAAAAACTTAGTTTATATAAAAATTTTTATGAAATAGACATTAATTTTAATAATCTCAATTTAAAAAAAAATAAAAAGAATATTCATAATACTAAAAAAATTTACAAGAATTTTTTTAATTTTTGTTAAATAGCTCAGATGATATTCATTAAAAAATATATATATATATATATAAATATATATATATAAATAAATAAAATATTATATATATAAAGCTATATCAAATTAAATTATGTTAAGAAAATAAAAGATACTAATTTATTTAAAAAATATACAAAATATTATACTATAAAATAGTTGTAAAAATAAAAATACAAAGTTATTTTTTTTTTTTTTTATATTTTATAAGAGAATACAAGTACCTTTACAAGCATACAATTTTTTATATGAGCAAAATTATTTCAAAATATAAAGGAAAAAGTTCTAATATATATATATATATATATTAAATTAAAAAAAAAAAAAATAAAAATAAGAAAATTTTCTTTTTTCTTTTTTTTTTCTTTCATTGATGTATTTTAAATTTCTTCATATTTAAACATTTTTCTTTATTGTGTGTATAATTTTTATATATTATAATTTTTAATTGATATCAGTATTTGAATTGTAATTGTTAAATGTATATATTTATTAAAAATAATAAATATACTTTATTGAATTTTCCCATTTTAAATTTTAAATGATATTCATAGAATATTAAATATTTATGTATATTTTTAAATATATATTAAATTAATCCAAATATATTTTTTTAATTTTTCCGGATACAATATTATAAATATTTTTGTAGTAAAAAAATTATGTCCTTTATCATATTGTTCATATAAAATCTTAACAGTTAATCAAAAAAAAAAAAAAAAAAAAAAAAAAAAAT
>NW_021628251.1:507995-509784 GCF_900005855.1 Plasmodium gallinaceum | reverse complement strand
AAAAAAAAAAAAAAAAAAAAAAAAAAAAAAAAAAAATGGTTACAAAAAGTGAGAAAAGAAAGAAAACTAAGATAAAAGCATATGACATAGATGAATCAAAAAAAATATTTTTATATGCATATGAACATCAACTAAAAAATGAGAAAATAGATTGGAAAAAAGCAGAAGAAATGAAAATAACTAAGCATAGTGGAGGTTCTATGAGGAATCATTATTTGAATTCTATAAAGAATGAAATATCTCTATATTTAGAAATGTATCCTGAAGAGGCAGCTAAAATTTTTAATAAGGTTAAAAGATTAAAAAGGGAGGAAAAGAAAAAAAAAATTTTCGATTTTCAGAATAATTTAGTAAAGCAAAGATCTAACATTTCATTAAATAGATTAACAAAATGTAAAAGTTCCAACTTTAATAAACACAATTCATTAAATATAAGTAATATGTTCTCCATGAAAAATAGAAATACGGATACTAAATACAAATCTTTTCATAACAAAAATGATAACAATGAAAAGATAAAAAAAAAAAATTTAAATAATAATAATAAAATTAATGAATTAAATTTAAATAGAAATTTATCCAAAAAAAGTAAATTAAAACGTGTAAGAATAGTTAATAAAGATATTGTAACAAAAAACAAAAAAATTAATAAAAAGAAAAATAATAAATCATCAAAAAGTATAATAATTAAAAGTGCATTAGAAAGATCCAATAAAATTGTAAATAATTCATTAAATAAAGAGAATAATGATAAAATGAATAAAAATGTAAATGAAAAAACATTTAAAAAGAATACTGAAAAAACAAAAGAAAAAAACGCGAAAATATATGAAAATTATGAAAAAAAATTAAATGAAAAAAATAGCAAAACAACAAATGAAGACTTCATTGAAAATAAAAAAAATAGAAAATTTATAAAAGATGAAAATGAAATTCAAATAAAACTTGAAAAAATTGACTCTAATGAAAAAATAAATAAAGAATTAAATGAATTAAAAATGTTAAATAAAAATTTAATTGAAAGAAATCAAAATATATCAAAAGGTGATAACAATTCAGATAAATTAAATTTAGAGTCAAAGTTAACAAAAAAAAGTAATGAAAAGAAAATTTCTCTTCAAAATAAAATTATTAATAAAAATTCTACATTGAATGATAATATTAATGAATTAAATGATTTAAATAACTCTATTGAATCACCTGAATCTAATATATCAAACAATAATGGTGAAAATAAAAAAAATACTATAACATCAATTTTAGGATATATATATAAAAAAATATTCCATTAACTTATTTCTATAATTTTCTAAATGATACAAATAAACAATAGAAAAAAAAAAAAAATTAAAAAAATATAAAATAAAAAATAAAACAAAATAATGGAACTAAAAAATCACGTATATAATTTTATTTTTTTTATTAAACAAATTTAGTAAAACTAACCAAGTATAATATGATTAAAAATTATAATATATTATATATTGCATATACATGTATCACACAAGATATTATTTTAATAAAATTATTTATTCTTTCATGATAATGATAATTTTTCTTAAAAAATTTTAAATTTTATGTATATCATCAATTCTTTTATATTACGTTCATATATTTTTTTTTTTTTTATAGATTTTTATCTAACGTAATTTTTTATAAATATCTTTAATCTATATTATTTATTCCCTTTTTTTTTATTTTAATTGGTTTTACTTTATTTCTTTTTAGCTTATTACTATATATAATTTTATGTAATATTCCTTTTTTTTTTTTTTTTTTTTTTTTTTTT
>NW_021628251.1:489828-506995 GCF_900005855.1 Plasmodium gallinaceum | reverse complement strand
AAAAAAAAAAAAAAAAAAAAAAAAAAAAAAAAAAAACGTTTATTTTTGTCTTTTTAATAAATAATGATTAATAAAATGCATTGTGCTTAGAAGTCATATATATATAATGCTTTATTTTATTTTTTTTTTTAAATATAATAAAATATCTACCTAAGTTTATTGTTTTAGCTAATTGTAAAGATATATAAAATTATTATCATTCAATATTTTTTATTATATTTCTTAAATACGCATATTTATATAAAAATTTATTATTAAAAAATAAATAAACTTTAATCAAAATTTGACTTAGTCTATGTTTTCTAGAAAGTTGTGAATATCTACAACCTTCAAAAATAGTAATAATATTTAAATAATTATGATATATAAAAAAAATTTCATAGTACTATTAGTTTTAGTAATGTTAATATAAATGTCTTATATAAAATGTATAAATATTATGAGAAAACTAATATTAAAAATATAAAAAATAAACATTATCATTTTAAAGTGTATTTTGAATAACTTTAGTTCTAGCATTATAGTTTTAATTTCACAAAAAATTAAGTTAATCATAAAAAAAAAAAAAAATAAAATAAAATAAAATTAAATTAATCCATAATGCATATCAAATGATAATAATGTGTTAATAATAAATAATGAAAAACATTTTCGTGACATTAAAGCAAATATGTTAAATTTTTTTATGATTAATAAAAAGGTTTTTAATAAAAATGAAAAAAAAAAGCATTACATTTTAATAAATATTCTTAATAAAAAGAAAAAAGATGATAATAAAAAATAAAAATTTTCTAAATAAAATTGAAAAAAAAATATATGTGCAATATAACAGATATATATATAACTTAGTAAATCAAATTTTATTTTTTTTTTTATATTTCTCAAAATAAGAATAATAATAATGAATATAAACTTCTGTACTAAAAAAATAGATCAAATAAAAAGGAAATTTTTATTTTTTAAAGTATATTAAAAAAAAAAAAAAAAAAAGAAAAAAAAAAGCATTATATTTTATCATCATGAAACATCCATTTCATATTTTTTGGAGAAACTTTACCACCAGCAGAACAATATAAAATATCATCAATTGGTTTTCTTTTTTTTTTGCAACTAGATAACATAGAAATAATTGATAAACATATAGCATTTACTGATAAAACAGGTGACCAATGATCATATAAAATAGATAAACAAATATGACCATTACTGTAAATATGAGGATGAATAGGAGGTTCACCAATAAATATAACTTCTGGACTTTCTAAAATATAAATAATGTATCATATTTTTAATAAAATATAATAAAATATGCACATATAAATATATGCATATAAAGTTTTATTAATAATATTACACATAAGCACATTAAAAATTAAATAAATTTTTCTTGAAATTTATTGAAATAAAAAATTGAAAAGTAATTATATTTTTTTTTTTTCTTATTTTAATAAAATACCTATAGGATATTTGTCAGTAAATTTAAATTGTATTTTAAATGTTTCATTGGAATACAAGGTATTTTCAGCACCCTTTATTTGAATTATCCATTTATCTGAATATTCTCTTATTAATTGAATTGTATTTTCTTTTTCATTTAATAATTCCATTTTTTCTTTTTCTAACCTTCTTTTTGATAAACCTTCCAATTTCAATCCATCTAGATTATTTTTTAATATTTTATCATTATCATTAAATTGTGAGTAAGTATTTTCATTCAAATTATTTCTGTAATCATTGCAAGTATCTAATATTTTCTTTTCAAAAAGTGACTCACTATTATTATAAAGTAAACATAAGTTATCGTTAATATAGTTTTGAATTTCTTTTAAATTTCTATAAAAAAAAAAAAAAAAAAAATGGTAAACATATATTAAATAATGAAATATATATATGTATAAAATTCAATTGAATAAAAAAAATTTCTCTATTTATATAAATTATAGAAAAATAGTTTACCATTATTATATTTTATTTGTATACCTTGATAATGTATCATCCTTTGATAAAGGAAAAAACCATTTCTCTTCATCCTTTAAGCAAATATATAAAGAGTAAAAATAATCATGTAATGTTATTTTTAAAAATTTTAATTTTGGTATTCAAAAAAAAGAAAATAGTTTTTTTTTTTTTTTTTTACTTCTTCAAAACCAAGAGATCTTAAAATATTATCTGATCCTTTAAAATGTAATAACTATTAATAATATAAAAAAAAAAATATAGATATATGATAAAAAAGATTTAGTGAAAAAAAAAAAAAAAAGAAAAAAATATATATTTTAAAACAATGAAAAAGATATTTTAAATAAATTTTATTTCTACTTTATTTATAAAAGTTTTATTATCTTTTTTTAATGATCTAAATTTTGCTCTAGAAGGATTTTCAATTATTCTAAATAAAAAGAATATATATATATATATATATATATATATATATATATATATATATATATATATATATATATGTGTAAAAATTATTTAGGAAAATATATATAAAATAAAATATAATAATAATCCTTCTTTTATATTGTTAATATAAATATTTGTTATATTTTTATTTTCTAATTTTTACTTTCTAAGAATATGAACTAAAACATTAAGAATTTCCTTCTTTTGATCACACTAAAAATAAAATAGGAAACTTTGATTAATGAATTTTTATTACATATAAAAATACTATTAATAATGAACTAACAACTTTTTTATAAAAAAATATAATTGAGAAAATATTTCATAAAAAATATATATATATATATGTTTTTTACAAATTATGTTTTTAAAGATATGGTAAAATAAAGATTTTATCTTTAAATTCTTTGAATATTTATTGATATTTTACATTAATATAAATATATGTATAAACGTTTAATTGAAAATTAATGTAACACAAATATTTTTTTTTATTATTCTATTATCTATTTTTTTTATTTTTTTTTTTTTTTTACATTCAATTCAGAAAGAACATTTGATATGGATTCTTTTAAAGTTGTCATTTTAATTGTAATATTCTAGATTTTTTAATGTTTTTTTTTTTAAAAAAAAATTATACATAAGAATTATTTTCTATTTCTTTAATTAAATAATTATTGTATCTGTTTTTATTTTAAAGCTTCATGTTAAACAAATTGAATAAAAACAAATGCACAATTTTTTTTTTTTTTTTTTGTTATATTATTAAAAAGGAAAAATGTATCATAATTATTAAAAAAAGAGCAAAAATATAAAATGAAAATCGATTGTAATTCATAATAATATCAAATGGAATCAATTTTTTTTTTTTTTTGTTTAAAAAAAACTATTAAATTTTTTAAAAGAAAAATACATGATCAAAAAAAATAAAAAATTAAAATTATTATAAAATAATTGGACAATAATAAAATAAAAAAAAAAAAAAAAAAAAAAAAAAAAAAAAAAAAAAAAAAAAAAAAAAAATAAAAAAAAAAAAAAAAAAAAAAAAAAAAAAAAGAAAAAATGAAATAAGAAAAAAAAAAAAAAAAAATTACAAAATTACAAAATTATAAAATTACAAAATTACAAAATTATAAAATTACAAAATTACAAAATTACAAAATTAATTTATTTAAAATATATTTAAAAAAAGTTAAGAGTATAAAAATAATACATAATAAATATAAAGAAAAACTGGTTTATTAAAAATACTAAAATAAGTATTTCAGTAATTGGTGGAATACTTAAAAAAAAAAGAAAAGGAAAAAATAAATATTTTATAATAAATGAAAATAAATTAACTGATATAAAAAATTATTATATATATATTAGTATTAGTTTTTTATAAAAATATGTTGAAATAAATGTTGAGATAAATTATTATTTTTTTCATAATCTTTTTTTTTTTCCTTTAATTTTAATTTTTGGTTAGACGTTATATAAAATAATGTAGTATTTATTATAAAATCCAAAGTTGTATAATTTAAAAAAAAAAAATAATTGTAATTAAATATGTTCTTATTTTACACATGCTTTTATATGTAGTTTTGAATTATTTCAATTTTTAAATAACCTGAAACTTTACTCTTTTAACAAAAATAATCTTAATATTTTTATATTTTTAAATAAAAAAAATTACCGAAAATTCAGGAAATTAATTTTTAACAAGTAAGATTTGTTAAAGAAGTTATTTTATAAACTTTAAACCTTAAACATTTAAAGAAATAACATATCTTTTCTTTAATAGAACTAATTTTGACTTCTTTTTTACATATTTATTACATACAAAATTAAAAATGTAAATTCTTATAATATATTCCTTTTTAAATATATTAAAAAATATATTTCAACATAAAATACATAAAAAAAAAAAAAAAAAAAAAAAAAAAAATTAAAAATGGGAAGGTTATTTATTGAAAAAAGAAAGTCAATTTATGAAATAATATATAAGTATTTAAATAAAATATATTTATAAAAATAAATAGATAAAAAAATATAATTTTTTTTTTTTTTTTTTTTTTACACCATCAAATTACAATATATTTTATTTTATTATAATTATTTTTTTTTTTTTTTTTTTCTATTTTTAAACAATTCTATTCTGTAAAATTAAAAATTAGCATTTTTAGTTATTCCATAGGTTAATTTAACTTGGATACTTATTTTTTTTAAACATTGTATGTCAAGAATACTGCTAAAAACTTAAAGTTTATAAAATAAAATTAATTAGGAAATATATAAAAATGAACGATGATAATGTACAAAAAAAAAATATTAAATAAAAAAGAAGAATTATAAATGAAAATTACAAATAGTGAAAAAATTTAAAAAAAACATGTATAGTTTATAAAAAACATGACTTACTTTTTTTTTTTCTTTTTTATTTTAGAAAAATCAGAAAGAATTGGCTGGAAATGATATATATGAATTAATAAAAAAAGCAAAAGATAAAATAAAAAACGATTATAAGTTTTGGTACACCCAACCTGTTCCTAAAATAAACGATGAGTTTAATGAAACAGTATATTAAATATAATTACGTGTAAATGTATAAAAGTATAAACATATATTAATATAAATATTTAAATGATACATAATTTTTTTTAGGTAAATGAGCCATTTATAGCCAATAATAAGGTAGAAGATGTTCGAAAAGTAAGATATTTAATACTTTTAATATTTTATATTATTAATCTTATTGTTTTTTTATATATTTATTTTATTTTATTTTATTTTTTTTCCATTTTAACTTCAAAGTAAATTTTGCATAATTTTTTTTTTTTTATTTTAAAAGATATATATATATATATTTCATTTTTATTTTTTTTTTCTTATTTTATTAGGAAGAATACAAATTACCTAATGGCTATTCATGGTATGTGTGCGATATAAAAAATGAAAATGATAGAAGTGAAATTTTTAAATTATTAAGTGATAATTATGTAGAGGATGACGATAATATATTTCGCTTTAATTATTCTTCCGAGTTTTTATTATGGGCTTTATCATCTCCAAACTACTTAAAGAATTGGCATATAGGAGTAAAATATGATGCTGCAAATAAATTGATTGGTTTTATAAGCGCAATTCCAATAGATATATGTATAAATAAGAAAATAGTAAAAATGGCTGAAGTAAATTTTCTATGTGTTCATAAAAACTTACGTTCAAAAAGATTAGCACCTGTTTTAATTAAGGAAATAACTAGAAGAATAAATTTAGAAAATATATGGCAGGCAATATATACAGCTGGCATTTATTTACCTAAACCATTAAGCGATGCAAGATATTTTCATAGATCTATAAACGTAAAAAAATTAATTGAAATTGGTTTTTCTTCATTAAATTCTAGATTAACTATGAGTAGAGCAATCAAATTATTTAGAATAGATGATACTTTAAATTTAAAGAATTTGAGAAAAATGAAAAAAAAGGATATTGATGGATTACATAATTTACTAAATAATTACTTGGAACAATTTAAATTACATGCAGTATTTAGTAAAGAAGATATTGCTCATTGGTTTTTACCAATTGATAATGTTATATATACTTATGTAAATGAGGAGAATGGAGAGATTAAAGATTTAATTTCATTTTATTCTTTACCATCTCAAATTTTGGGTAATGAAAAATATAATATACTAAATGCAGCATATTCATTTTATAATATTGCAACAACTACTTCTATAAAAAATCTAATGCAAGATGCAATTTATTTAGCAAAAAAAAATTCTTTTGATGTTTTTAATGCTCTTGAAATTATGCATAATAAATCAATCTTTGAAGATTTAAAATTTGGAGAGGGAGATGGGTCATTAAAATATTATTTGTACAACTGGAAATGCGCATCTTTTGACCCTTCGAATGTTGGAATAGTTTTATTGTAAAAAGTCTTAAACATAATAGAAGAAATATAAAAATGTAGGAAAGTAAAATATAAAAAAAAAAAAAAAAGACAAGAAACATGTATAAGAACAATTGTTAAAAATACGACATAAAAATTTACAAAAGAAAACTATTTTTAAAAGTTAAAATTACAAAGATGAAACTTACTGATTCTAATAAATAAGATATATAATCTTTTTAGGATATATTTGAATGAATATTTTAATTTAATATTATAAAAGCAATTATTATATTTGTATTTTTCTTGAAATTTTTAAAGAAGCAGTCAAAATGAACCCAATTTAATTTTTTGAATATCATAAATTATTGAAACAAAAAAAAAAAAATACTTTTTTACATGTGATTTTTTAAAAAAATTATTATATATGTAATAATTTTAATAAGAAAAAAAAAAAAAATTTTTTTTATGAATTTTAATATTTTTTTTGTTCATTATAATTTTTATAGAAATTAATAAGTTTTTCACTTGTTTGAGGTTTAATTTTTTTTAAAACCATTATAAAATGCTCCTTTCTTAAACCGATAAAATCAATGTTATTAAAAGATCCTTTTTTTTCATGGTTTTCATTTTTGTATTTTTTCAAAGTTTCTCTTAAAGCGCATATTGATGCTTCTCTGCAAATATTTACTATTTCAGCTCCACTATATTTTTTTGTGTTTTTAGCTAAAAAATGACATAACTCTATAAAATTATTGTCATAATTATTATTATTATTATTATTTTTTTTTTCTTTTCTTTTCTTTATTATTTTTTTCACATTGTTTTTATTTAAATTGTGAGAATTATTACTGTTATAATTTTCCATAGCATCCATATTTTTTCTATAATCAACATCGAGTTTTTCATCATCTTTTAAATCAATATTATTGTAAATGTCTACATCAATATCAAAATAGTGTTTTTCATTATTAATTTCATTATTTTCATTTTCTCTTTTTTCTATTTTGGTTTTTTCAGATATATAATTTACACTATTGTCAATAATATCAGTTTTCATTTTTTTTTTACCAACATTATCATATTCACTAATTTTTTCTATTTTGCTTTCAATATTGAGATCAATGTTAGAATTTTCATTAATGTTAATATTTTTACAAAAATTATCATTATCGCAAACCTCTTTTTTCTGATTGATCATATTATTAATTTTATAAAATTTTAAGGTCTTTTTTAAGATAGAAAATCTTGATGAATAATTTGGTAATGGGACATAAATAATTCTATCAAATCTTCCAGGTCTTAATAATGCAGGATCAATAAGATCAGGTCTATTAGTGGCAGCTAAAATAATAACATCAATTCTATTACAAATTCCATCAATTTCATTTAATAATTGACATAAAACTCTGTTAGAAACAAAATTTTGATTTATATTTCTATTCATAGCAATAGAATCAATTTCATCAAAAAAAATTACGCAAGGATTATTTTCACGAGCTTTCTTAAAAATATTTCTAATGGTCTTTTCTGATTCTCCTACATACTTAGAAAATATTTCAGGTCCTTTTACACTTATAAAATTCATATTAATTTCACTAGCAATTGCTTTAGCAAATAAAGTTTTAGAACATCCCGGAGGTCCATATAATAATATACCTTTGGGACTAAGTATATTATATTTTTCATAAATTGGTTCATATTTTTTTGGATATATTAAACACTCTTTAATACATCTTTTAACAAATTTATAACCACCTATATCTTTAATTCTAGTTTTAGGAATATCCACATATAATTCTTTCATTCCTGAAGGTTTCACATATTTTAACCCTTTTATTAAATGTTTATATCTTAATGTATATTTATTTTCATTAGATAATATTGTAAAACTATCAGAATTTCCTATACTCAATTCTTCACAATTAGTTTTTTTTTTTTGTTTAATGTATAATTTAGAAAATTTATTTTCATCATCATTTTTTTTTATATGTTCATCTATTATTGAATGATTTACTTGTTCTTTTTCATTATTATTTGTGGTATGCATTTTCTTTCCTTTTCCTTCGTCTATTTGAGAATTTTTTATAGACTTTTTAAAAATTTTATGAGATATTATATTATTCTCCTTTAAATATATAAACATTGATACATTAATTAATGCATTAATATCTGCACACGTAAAGGATTGACATAAATCCGCTATTTCCTTTATTTTTTTAAAACTTATATTATGATTAATTTTGCTTAACTTACTTTTAAATATAGAAATTCTATCTTTTAAATTAGGAATATTTATTTCAATATCTTTATCAAATCGTCCACTTCTTCTCAGAGCTAAATCAATTAGATTAATATAATTTGTTGCTCCTATTAAAATAGTGTGTGTGTGTTTTTTAATACCATCCATATTGTTTAGTAAAGTAGATGTATACAAATTTATATTGCAATTTTCTCTTTTTTCACATAATATTTCTATTTCATCAATAAATATAATAGAGCACTTTTTTTCTTCTTTGTACCTTTTATAACATCTTAAAAATAGCTCATTTATTTTTTCTCCACTGTTATTGTTATCAATTAAATCAGTACTTTTTAAGATTTCCATTTCTGGTAAAATTATGTCATCATTATAATCTATTTCATAACTCTTTTTTTCTTTACTTAATGCTTTTTTTTCGTTTTCATCATCCAACTTACTTTTTATATTTGTAAAAAAATCTATTTTATTTTTTAATTTTACATCATTTATTTTTTTTTTTAATAATAATAATTCTTCTTTTATTGCTAAAGCAATATATGTCTTCCCACAACCTGGTGGACCATGTAATAATATTCCTCTATTAATATCAATATTAAATTCATCATAAATATTTTTATATATTAAAGGAAGTAATATATAATAATAAATATCTTCTTTAATTTTATTATATCCTCCTATTTTTTTTAACCCCCTTCTTTTCACACCTTTTTTTTTTAAATAATTGTTCATTTGATTTTTTTTTCTATTTTCACATTCTGATATATTAATCTTTTCCTTTCTTCCATTTTTCATGTTTTCCTTTTTATTTTCCTTTTGATTCTCATTTTCTTTTACATTCTCATCATATTTTTGTTCACTAACACTTTCTTCATTTTCATTATCATCTATCTTTTCAATTACAATTTTAGTATTTTGATTTATATAAGGTACATAAAAATTGTTATCCAAATGAGAATTCTTCTGGCTACTTTTTTTATTTTTAAATTGAAATATTACATCTTTAACATATAAATAGGTATGAACACCTATTACACAAAGTTTAATAACATTACATTGAAATAAGCAGGTATTTAATAAAGAAAGATTAATATATTTATCTATATTTTTACTTTTTATATTTTTCCAAAAGGATTGTAATATATCATTAGTGTAATCAATATAATATTCTTTTAAATTTTCATATGGTTCATTAAATATTTCTTTTATAATTAATTTTATTTCTTTAATTGGAACATAAACTTCCGCTTTTATTATTTCTACTTTTATATTATATGGTTTTCCATTATTATTTTCATTTTTTAAATTAACATTTAAACTTTTTAAAACAAAGGAATTAGTATAAACACTATAACAGTCTAATTTTTTTTTTAAATTTAATTCATTGTAATTCTTGAAACAACAACAAACACAAAATGATTTATCTTCATTATCTTTTAATTTATGACGTATTACTGCATTATCATCTATATTTAATTTTAATTCTTTTAATAAATCATTAGAACAATATATATTAAAGTTACTAGCTATATTTCCTTTTTCTTCTTCATCATCGTAAAGATAAAATTTAATATACATTATAACAATACATGTAATATCTTTATAATTCAAGATTATTTATTAAATTTTATTCTTATTTTGTTTCGTATGTTTATAAACATTTATAAAACATATTTATAATTTCCCAAAGGATATACATAAAATTGTATTAACATGGAATAAGAAGTCGTAATTTTAAATAATAGGTACATAAGTACTGATAACATATAGACTTATATATTTAAACATATTATAAGCTTTATATATATATATTATAAAACATATATATGTTTACCTATTAGTATTAAGAAAAAAAAAAAAAAAAAAAAATCTGGATAAGTAAAATTCTTCTAAAAATGAACTTTTAAAAAAAATTATTAAAAAAAAAAAAAAAAAAAAAGGAAAAAAAAAAAAAAAAAAAACCAAAAAAAATTCAGAATATATCAAAATAGTGCAAAAAATAAATAAAAGTGAAAAATTATGGATTCTCAAAAGTAAATATAGTTATTGGGCTGAAAAATCTTATAAACTTTTTTTATTGAAAAGTATTTTTTGTGACAATAAACTAAAAAAATACATTAATGGCAATGGTATTCAAAAAAATTTAACATATAAAATAATAATTTAAAATTATTTTAAAGATTAAGAAAAAAAAAAAAAATTATATCATGAAAAAATAAAAAAAATAAAATTTGAAAATAAAGGAATGAAACTAAATAAAACGGTTAATCCATTTTAAATGTTGCTTTAGTAATTCTTCATAAAAGAAGTCTATAAACCATTATTTTAGAATATATTATAAATATATATATATAGTTTTTTTTTTATATGCTTTTTTTTTTTTTTTTTTTATATTTTTTTTTTTATTTACTAAATATAAGATCTAAAAAATTAGTTATATAATTATGTAAGATTAATAAAAAAAAAAAAAAAATAGAGAATTTTTCTTAAAAGAAATATAAAAGTTGAAAAATAAATAACATTAATTTTTTATAGAAAAAAATAACTGAATATATATTTTAGATTGTATTAAAATATGTATAAAACTACGTTTAAAGAAATAAATAAAATAAAAAGTGAAAGTGATAACGATGAAAGTACTGATGAAAAAAATTCTATAAGTGATGCTATGTCATCAGTTTTTGTTAAATCTACAAAAATACCTGATAACATAGATGTTGTAAAAGGAATAAATTTCGACAAAGAAATAAATATACATGAATTTATTAACCATTATAAATACATGGGATTTCAAGCAACAAATTTAGGTATAGGTATAGATGAGATAAATAAAATGATACATCTTAAATACATTGATAACAATGGAAAAAATGAAATAAATGATAACAATGGAAATAAAAAAAAATGTATGATATGGCTATCTTTTACATCTAATATGATATCTAGTGGTTTACGAGAAATATTTGTATATTTAGCTAAAAATAGATTTGTAGATGTTATTGTAACCACTGCTGGAGGTATAGAAGAAGATATTATAAAATGTTTCTCTAATACATATTTAGGAGATTTTAGTTTGAATGGAAAGAAATTACGAAAAAAAGGATGGAATAGAATAGGTAATTTAATTGTACCAAATGAAAACTATTGCAAATTTGAAGATTGGCTTCAACCACTATTAAATAAAATGTTAGATGAACAAAATGAAAAAAATGAAGAAATATTTCTAAAAAAATTAGAAAAAAGAAAAAAAAGAGAAGAAAAAAAAGAAAATGAAAAAAAAAGTAATTGTGATCAAAATGAATCTGATTCTGATGAAGAGTCAGATCTTTTTTATTTAAGTCCTTCAGAATTTATAAATAGGCTAGGTAAAGAAATTAATGATGAAAGTTCTTTAATATATTGGTGTTATAAAAATAACATACCTGTATTTTGCCCTGGTTTAACTGATGGATCCTTAGGAGATAATTTATTTTTTCACAATTATGGAAAAAAAATAAAAAATAATTTAATTTTAGATATAATAAAAGATATTAAAAAAATAAATTCTCTTGCATTAAATTGTAGAAAATCAGGAATTATAATACTAGGTGGAGGATTACCAAAACATCATGTATGCAATGCAAATTTAATGAGAAATGGAGCAGATTATGCTGTCTATGTTAACACTGCTAATGAATATGATGGAAGTGATAGTGGAGCTAATACAACTGAAGCATTATCATGGGGAAAAATTAAATCAGGAAACAAAAATAATCATGTTAAGGTTTTTGGTGATGCCACAATTTTATTTCCATTAATGGTTCTTAATACTTTTTATTTATATAGCCAAAATAAAAAAAAAAGAAATACTGAAATAAAAGAATGAAAAATTTTACAATATATTCATAAAATGAAGAGAGGTAAAATGTAAGTTTACTATATCATGTGTCTTTAAAACTTAAAAATTTTTGTGAATTAAAAAAGTATTTGAATAACAGAACAAAAAAAAAAGTTTATTCCTTTTAAAGAAATATTTTTGAAAATTAATAAGAAAATGAAATAAAACATATTAAATTTATTTTTTCTTTTTATTCTAATATTAATATTTTCCATAATTATGAGATTCTTTGTAACTTAAATACAAGAAATAAAAAAATAAATGTTTTTTTTTTTTTTTTTTTTTTTTTTTTTTTTTTTTGATTCATTTTAAACTGCACAGTAATTCAAGTTTACAATTTTTTTTAATCTTTTGTTTTGTTTTTTATTTTCGAAAAGTGTAGAATGTAATAATGTTTGGTATTATATATAATAAAAAAAAAAAAAAAAAATTATATTTTATCAAGACAAACTAATTTTAAAATAAATTTGAAAAATAATTATTTTGTAATTATCAATTTGTAATACCATATATTACTCCATTAAAAAATTTTCCTTTTTCTTTTTTATAAATAGAAATTAATTATTTGTTCATAATATATTTATTATATTATTCTTTGTGAGTTTATTATTATTGTTTGTTATATGTTTGAATATACAAATAAATGATTATCAAGTATTAATTTACTTTAAAAAACATTGAATATATAAAATGATGTGCAAAAATTATAAGTATAAAAAAAAAAAAAAAAGGAGTAAACTCACTGTACATTAAATATGTGTAATTTTATGTACACTTTTTTATTTTCATCCATAAAAGGCAATATATATAATTACATGAAATTATTTTAAAGAAAAAAAAAAAAAAAAAAAACAAATTGTTTTTTAAACATTTTGTGTTATAAAACAAATTCATTTAATAAATTACCAAAAATATAGAATTTAAACAAATGTGCTTCATAAATGCCAAAATATAGATAAAATATAAAAATTCAAATGATAAAGATTAAAGACTAAAATATATAAAGAAATATACTTATGTAATAAAAAAAAATAAAATAAAATAATAATAATAAAATAATATTAATTAAAATTTTCAAATCCATAAGAAACATTTAACTATATATATATATATAAAAATATGTATATGTTATAAAATTTAAAAAATTATGACATTTAAATGAAATATTAAAAACTATTATAGAAATTATTATTTATTTTATTTTATTTATTATATATTTTTTTTTTTTTTTTTTAAAAACATTTTCTATGAACAATACTTGGTCCTGATTCTTCATATTCCTCTTTTGTTATCCACATTTGTTGAAAAGTAGAAAGAGAAGATAAAATAGATCCTCCTATCCATACTGAATATTTCCTTTCAGGTGGTGCAATAACTTTAATTTTCATTGATGAAGGAGCCAAATTAGTCATTTCTTTAGTTAATCGTTCTCCTATATTATTATACATAGTCGTACCACCACTTAATACTATATTATTATACAAATCTTTTCTTATATCAATATCACACTTCATTATGCTTTGATATGCTGTGATATGTATACCTGGACATTCTCTTCCAATTAATGAGGGATTAAATAATGCTTCTGGGCATCGGAATCTTTCACTACCTACAGTTATTAGATTTCCATCTGGTAATTCATAAATTTCTTCTATCTCATCTGAATGTTCTTCTGATTTCTTTAATTCTTCATCATAATCCAAAGCAATATAACATAGTTTTTCTTTTATATCTCGTACGATTTCTCTTTCTGCAGTTGTTGTAAATGTATGTCCTCTTTCTGTAAATAATTTCATCATATGATAAGTCAAATCTCTTCCAGCCATATCTATTCTATTAATAGCATGTGGTAATACATATCCTTCATAAATGGGAACAGTATGACTTACTCCATCTCCACTATCGAGAACAATACCTATAAAAAAAAAAAAATAAAATAAAATAAAAAATAATAAAAATAATTCTTTTAAATAGACTTATTAATAATACTTGTTTATTTTTATAATATATTTTTTTTCTAATAGTTTTAACCTGTTGTTCTTCCAGAAGCATATAATGACAAAATAGCTTGTATACTAACATACATAGCTGGAACTTCAAATGTTTCAAACATAATTTGAGTCATTCTTTCTCTATTTGTTTTAGGGTTTAATGGAGCTTCAGTTAATAAAACTGGGTGTTCATCAGGGGATACTCTTAATTCATTATAGAAAGTATGATGCCATATTTTTTCCATGTCATCCCAATTTGTTACAATACCATGTTCTATAGGATATTTTAGGGTTAATATACCCCTTTTATTTTGTGCTTCATCGCCAACATAACATTCTTTTTGCTCCATTCCTATCATAATGTTAGGCATTTTAGGTCTACCTACAATTGAAGGGAAAACACATTTAGGTGCATCATCACCTGCTAAACCAGACTTTACCATTCCACTACCATTATCAACTACTAAAGCTATAGATTCTTCTGACATCTTTAAAAAATAAATAAAAAAAAATATTTATATAATTAATTTTTTTTTTTTTTTTTTTTCTTTATATTCTTATCTTTAAAACTAGAACTATTACAACTTAATATTAACGAAAAAACATTAAAATAAATGATACCTTATTTTTCTTTTTTTTTTTATATAAGGGATTACTAAGTACTTTATTTTTATACTTGATATATTTTCCTATAAACATAAAAGTAAAATATATTAAATTATATATATATATATATATATATACAAAAATAATCATTAAGTTCTAATAATTTTGTTTCATACTTTAAAGATCAAAGGTTTTAATTTATATTATGTTTATTTTTTTCTTTTTGTTTTATATATATCTTTAAAAAATCTAAAAATAAATATGGCAATGAAATCCTATATTAATAAAAAAATAAATTAAAGAACGACGTCAATTTTTTTTTTTATTTTATACATGTTTGCTATTAAGTTTATAAATTTAAAAAAAATGTCATTAACAAATTCAAGATATAAATAAAAACAATAGATTTTTTATAGAACCCAAAATAATTTAAAAAAATATTTATAATAAAAAATATGATAATTATTTTTTTTTTTACAAAACCATTTTAAATTTTATTTTTATTTAGTAAAAAGAAAAAATAATGTATCAATATTTCTTCAAGCATGAAAATATATGTATGATGTTTTTACGTAACTTAAAACATTCTTTTTTTTATAAAAAAAATAATATTGTATCTTTTAAAATTTTTTAGTAATTTTTATTATAAAAAAAAGAAAATAAAATTAAATAATTATTAAAATAAATAAAAGTAAACTTTATAAAAAAATAATAAAAATATGAAAAAATAAAAAAAAGAAAAAGTACCCATAAAAAGTACTAATATATAAATGTGTAAAAATAGATATATTAATAAAAACAATATTTCTTAAAATAAAATGTATTAAATAAAATAAAATATATTTTTAAAAAAAAAAAAAATAATAACAATATATGATTTCAAGTAATATTAATATTAGAAATATGTGTAATTGAAGATATAATGAATCCTATAAGTATATTTAATTCAATTTTTCTAATAAGAATCATATATAAAGTTCAAAATTTATTAACACTACAAAAAAAAAAAAAAAAAAAAAAAATTAAAATAAGACAAAATTACAAATTTAATATTAATAATTTTTTTCTAAAAAATTTATATATTTATATATATATATCATTTCCCTTACAATTAGTGCACATAATGAATAATAAAGTAATAACATTACTCTAAAAAAAGAATAAAAAAATAAAATTTTTTTAATTCTACTGGAATTAATATATCATTTTATTTATTTTATATACCTACAAAATATATATTTTATATTATTTTAATTTCCTTTTAATATACAAAAATATTAGATAAACATATTTCTTTTAATCAATAATAACAGCTTTACCTTATACTATTTTGTAGTTTTAATATATTTTTTGTCTATAACTTTTTTTTTTTTTTATTTTATCATTTATTCTACATTAATTTTTAGCTTATATCTCTCTTATAGATTGTTTTTATACTTTTGGTTTTAAGCATAAATTATTTTTTTATTTTAAATATTTTCTAAAATTTTTTCATATATAAAATGGTTTAAATATTTTTTTTTAAATGTTTTTAAGTTGAAATTGATATTAAGTAAAAATATTAATGTTTTTCATAAATTTGAAAGTTTTTGTAAGCTTTTTAAAGAATAAGAAATAAGAAAAAAAAAAAATATACAGAAAATAACAGTTTATTTTAAAAAAGATCCCATTGCATTATGAAGAAATTTTAAATTAATAAAAAAAAAAAAAAAAAACACAATTATTAAAGTAATATTAATCAAATTTTTTATAAGCAATAAAGACACTTTCAAAAAGTTTTTGTTAAATTACTTTGAATATTTTAATACATTACTTTAGTAAAAGTAATTGCAAATTCGTAAATATTCAATTTTTTGTTTTATTAACATATAAATTTTTAAAAAATTAATGTTTAATAAATTTGAAAATACATTACTCAACTACTTGAATGAATATCTTTTTTTTGTTGTATTTGTATTTTGTTAGAAAAAATAATATATTTTAAAATTTTAATTTTTAAAAAATACTAATATGCATAAAAAAGAATGTAAATTTTTATCTCTCTTTTTATACATAAAGCACTTTTATATATATAAATATATATATGTAATTATATGAAGGCAAAAAAAAAAAAAAAAAAAAAAAAAAAAAAAAAAATTTAA
>NW_021628251.1:476229-488828 GCF_900005855.1 Plasmodium gallinaceum | reverse complement strand
AATTATATGAAGGCAAAAAAAAAAAAAAAAAAAAAAAAAATAAAAAAAATTTAAGGAAAATTTTAAAAAAAAAAAAAAATAATAATGGAAAATGAATATTTTTTTTTTTCAATGATTTGAAATATGTGGAGTAATTATGGAAAAAAATTTCTCAGAGAAATATGTAAGTTTTCAAAATAATTCAAAGCAATTGAATACTTCTCAAAAAATATTTGAATGGATTTTTAATTATCCCCTTTTTAATGGTATACATCATTGAATATAAATTGATTTAAATTATAAAAAAAAAAAAAAAAAAAAAAAAGAAAGAAAATAAAAATATATATTTATAAAAAAAATAAAAATTTTTTGTTAATTTTATTTATTTATTTTTTTTTTAAAGAAATTAGGAACACTAATTTGTCTAATCAACTTGGAAATATAGAAATAAAGAGAGATGTTCATAAAGAATTACAAACAATTGTAAGCAAAAAAAATGGTAAAAATAATAATTCCAATTTTAATATAAGAAAGTGTAGTGAATTTACTTCAAATCCAATTAAAAATGAAATAAAAGCAAAAGGTAATAATAAATTTTTTTAATAATATAATGTATACATAGAATATATAAGTAAAAAAATATATAATAAAATAATAATTGTTATATATATATATATATATATATCTATTTAAATAATTTTAATATAAAAAAATTTTGTTACTTATTATATATATAACAATTTTATATATACTGTGTTTTTTTTATTTATACATTTAACTCAGATTATAGTTTAATAAATAACAATAAATTTTATATAAATATCATAAAAAAAAGTGAAAAAATATATAACTGTTATTATGAAGAAATAAAGAATGAAAAAAAAAATAAAATAATATTTGAAAATGTTAAGGAGAAATATTTCAAAAAAAAAAAATGTAACAGAGAAGATTTTCATATAGATACCATTTTACAGCAAAATGTTAATAAAGAAAAAAGCTTCATATTAGAAGAAAAATTTAATCCCTTTTTTAATTTTTTTGAAAAGGAGAATAAAAATATATACCATAGTAGTATAAATTTTTCATTAAAAACAAATATACAATTAAACAAATATTTTTATAAAATAATTTTAAATCAACTTAATTATTATAGAATTAAAAAGGACATATATATTAATATTTTAAATATCATAAATGAAATATCAAAATATTATCATAGCTATGGGTATGACATTCTAAATAATATAAAAGTAATTAAATTTAAAAAAAATAAAAAGAAATAAAGAATAATATAAAAATTAAAAGATAATTTGTATGTATATATATATATATGTATATATATGTATATTTTTTTTTTATTTAGATAAAATGTTTTCCGTATAAAAAAATAGGAAATAGTTTTTACATAAATGGTTTAGTATTCAGTAATTGTTCTATATATTTTAATGATTTAGAAATTGAGAATCCAAAGATATTATTATTAGATACAGAAAAAAAAATAAAATATGAAAAATTAGAGAATTATTATAGTTACAATTATAATTATTTTTTATGGAAAAAGTTGTCTAATAGATTTTTGAATATAATTTTAGTACATGGAGAATTAGATTTTTACATAAAAAAATTATTAATTAATAAAAAAATATATTTTTTCACTAGTATAAAAAAAAAAAATATGAATCGTTTATCAAATCTTTTACGTATACAAATTTTAAATTATGAAAATTTTCTAAATTTTGATAATGGTTATGTAGCTAATGCTAATTATTTCAAAATTCAAAAATATAAAAAAAATGTAAAAAATATTTTTCTTTGTTGTAATAATAAATTTTTAACTGTATGTATTTTTGGAAAGAAAGAAATTAATGAAAATGTGTTAATAAAAAAAAATGAGAAATCTGATTATTTAACTGTTAAGGAAAGTAGCTTAAAAAATAATATGAAAAATACGACAATTTTTGATGATTATTTTAAAAGAGAAGTTGAAAAAGAAAATATTTTAAATAATTTTATAAATGTTTATTATAAAAATAAAAACGACGATTATATAATAGATTACTTTTTTATAAATAAAGAAAAGAAAATAAGCTTTTCAGGAAAAGAAAAAAATGAAAATAAAAAAAATTTATTAATAAATCATCTTAAAAATATAGTCATAATTAAAAAAGTTAAGAAGATACTAAAATTTATTATATTTTTAAGTTTTCATATTTATAAACAAATTTATTTGAATAATTATTTAGATAGAACTCTTATATCTTTATCTGATGAAAATATAAATACAAATTTAATATATCATAAAAGTTACAATGATTTGAATTCCTTAATTTTATCTTCATTTTTTTTTATTTATCCCACAAAAAAAAAAATTACCCCAATAAATTTAATGTCAAATTTGTTTCATTTAATAAATATTAAGAGTCCCTTAACACATGAAAGAATAAATATTTTACATAAGTTAATAAATGCAAACAAAATTATTAAGGAACAGATATACAATAATTATGAATATTGTTTTTTTACATCAGAAAAAAATAAAATAATAGATATTGTAAATTTTTTTTTTTTCAATAATTTTATGCAAAATTATGAAAGTAGCTATGAATATATATTTTACTATTTAAAAATAATTAATAATACTTATTTACACTATAACCATCAAAGTATTCTAATAAATGATCAGAATATTTTAAATGGTATAAATCTTTTAAGTAATCATATTCCTCCTAATGATCAAATAACAGTAGAATATAAAATGAATGAAAAAGTAGAAAAAATTATTGTAGAAAATATTTTATATTATTCTTATGATTTTCAATCTTCTAAAAATATAGAAATGATAATTTACTTTATTTGTCCCAATTATTTGTTTATAAAAAATATATATAATAATATAAATATATATTTGTTTGATAATCAAAAAAATAATAGTATAAAATTGTTTTACAATTTTTTTTTCAATTATAAATATATTTATGATATTACAATACAACAATTTATATATATTATGCATTCTTTAAGCTTTAAACTGTAAGAAAAAAAAAAAAAAAAAAAAAAAAATTAAATAAAAATTATTTATTTAAATATCTTTTTGTAATTTGTTTAATTCATATATTAAAATTTAAATGTTACTTTTCTTTTCCTATTTGATTTTTATATAATTATATATTTATAATAATCTTATTATTTTTATATTGATTTATTGATTTATTTATTTATTTTTATTTTTTTTTTTTTTTTTTTTTNNNAAAAAAAAAAAAAAAAAAAAAAAAATTAAATAAAAATTATTTATTTAAATATCTTTTTGTAATTTGTTTAATTCATATATTAAAATTTAAATGTTACTTTTCTTTTCCTATTTGATTTTTATATAATTATATATTTATAATAATCTTATTATTTTTATATTGATTTATTGATTTATTTATTTATTTTTATTTTTTTTTTTTTTTTTTTGTAGAAAATGTCCATTTGATTTATGTAGAAATTATTTATGTTATCATCAGATGTGTATCCAAATTTTTTTGAAAAAAATATTAATTACAATTAAAAAAGAAAAAAATGAAAATTCAGAAGATAACATAATTTTAAATATTATTTGTAACAAATGTAATTATGTAAATGAAAAAAATATGAATTTGAATTTTTCTTTCAGTGAGTTCTTATTATGCATCATACATTCAGATAACTATATAAATAGATGTTGTAATCACAATGCTGAATATAATAGTTATGTATTATATTTTAAAAATATTAAAATAAATTTTCAGGTGTATAATAATAATATTTACAAGAGTATTGGAAAATTTAAGAAAATACATATGAATAAATCTAGTAATGAAAGGATGATAAATAATGATAATACTCACAATAAAAAGACAAATTTAAATTACTTAAATAAAAAAAAAGTAGAAAAAAAACTGAAAAATTATATTAAAAGAAATATAAAAAATATTATACAAAGTAATATTTTTTATTATTTTCCATGTAAATGCTTTACTAGAGGATATAATTTAAAAAAAAAAAAAAAAAAAAAAAATTATTCAAGTTTTAATCTTAATAGTGTTATAGAAAATTTTCCAAGTTTTAATAACTCAATGTTACCAATGTATTCTACTTTGAAATTTTTTATCTATAATTATGCAATTAAGTATTATCGATCAAAAAATAAACATTTATATATGAAATCAAATAAAAAAATTAAAAAAGAGAATTATCATAATCCATATTCACCTCTGTATTTTAAAAATAAATGTAAAAAATGTAAATATATAAAAATTTCTAACTTCCCTACACTAGTGTTCTTTAATTCTCTATTTATTATAAAAAGAATATTTTATAATTTTTATTCTTTAATTAGTTTTCTTATTGATTTACTAAATAAAAATATTTTTATGAAAATAAATGAAATAACGTATATTCTAAATAATAGAACAATATGCTTTATAGATGATAATTTTTTATCAACAAAGGGAGATTTAAAAAAAAATAATAATAATAATCAATGTAACATGGAAGATTTAACGTGTAAAGAATATAGAGAGAGTAAAGAAGTAATAATAAATGAAAATTTAAGCTCAAATTCTCATCAAATGAATATATATATAAATGAAGTTAACCAAGAAAAATTTGAGAATAAGATCAATGAAGAAATAAATAATGATACTGTTGAAATAAACTATAAATATATAAAAATAAATTCAAAAGATATATTCAATTTTGATACTAATTTAGCTAATTCTAAATTATATAATAATACTATTAATTTAGAAGATTATAGCAAAAAAAAAAATAATTTAATAAAGGAATTTTTGTTATTTAAAAAATTGAGGAATATAATTAGGCATTATGAAAAGTACTTGATTAAAATATTAATTAACTTCTATTTTTATGGTGTTATAAATTTAAAAAGAAAAAATTTCTCATTAGAGATAGAAATTTTCTTTTCATATTATATAATGATATTAGAAAAAATAAATATAGAAATTCAAAAAAATATTGAAAAAATTGATAAGATAAGAAGTAAAGAAAAACTGAAATACCTAAATTTTACAAAAAATATAAATAAAAAATTAAAATTTTTTATTTTTGATTATTATACAAAAGAAAAAAGAAAAAGAAAAAGAACAGGAAACAAAAAAAAAAAAAAAAAATGTAAATTAGTATGTATAAACGAAGAAAACTATTCTCATTTAAACCCTTCATATCATGCAAATTTCAATAAAATAAAAAAAGAGAAAAATAAATTTTTTTATTTTTCTTCAGAATATGATATATCTAAGTTATATATAAATGAAAAAAGCTATATATATAATATAGAGAATTATAGAAGAAAAAAAAATATAGATTTTACAAATAAGGAGGATTATGAAAATGAAAATAACAAGTCTTTTTATATGCATATATCAAAAATAATAAAAGAAGAAAAAAAAAGTTTAAATAATAAAAAAACAGAAAAAAAAAAAAAAAAAAATTCTCTATTTATATTTAAACCAAATGATACATCAAATGTGATATTCCATTCATTAATATCAGAAAATTATAAAAAGAAATTAAAAGAAATTTATGAAAAAGAAAAGGAAATAATATGTAAAGGAAATAATATATCAAATAACTGTAAAAAAATATTAAGACAAGATATGTTTTGTAATAAAAAAAAGAAATTTCCATATATGATACATTATAATGATATTGAAAAATATTTAAATAAATGTATAAATAACTTACACAATAATTTTTGTGATGATAATATGAAAGATTTTTTAAATTGTAAAAATAATGATATTATCACAGTTCTTCTAAGTAATAACATATGTGTGTATGTTTATTTTCCTTTGCAGTTTTTTTATTTAAGAAAATTTTTATTCGAAAAAGAAATAAATTTTTTAAGATCTCTAAAAAAAAGTAATCACATAAATTTTGATTATAAAAAGAAGAATTTTATAAAAACTTATGACGGTAAGTATATTATAAAAGAAATAAATAGACATGAATTTAAATCTTTTGTTACTAAATTCAAAGAGTTCTTTCAACAATTTTCAGATATTTTTTTCAAATTTAAAAAATCCTTGTTGTGTTTTATGTATGGTTTATTTCAAATAGAAATAAAGAAAAAAAACAAAAAAACAGTAAAAACCTACATAATTCTAGAAAATGTTAGGATTAACAATATAAATGCAAAGATTTTAATTTTTGATATAAAAGGTGCAAGAAAAAAAAAAAATTTACAAAATTTACTTATACAAAATAATAGAAATTCCTCTTTTTTTGAAAACAGTGAAAATATTTCATTAAATGCAACTAAAATAAAAGAGGAGGAATATTTATCAAGTGATGAGTTATCTGATAAATCTATGAATTTAAAATATTTCACAGAATATATACAAAAAGAAAAAAAAAAAAAAAAAAACCACAAATCCACTGCCAATCAAATTGAAGAGTATAAAAACAAATATAAAAAAAATAGTTTAGATTTTCCTTTATTATCTAGATCAAGTAAATTAAAGAAAAAAAAAGAAAATAAAAAAAACAAAAAGAAGGAATTATATACAACTGAATTTAATGAAGAAGGTTCAGATAGGAAAAAAAAAAATAGAAACAATAAAAAATATTCAAATGACATAAATGAACAGATAAATAGAGAGCAAAAAAAGAATTATAATAGTAATAAAAATGAAGAAAAGATGAATAAATTTTATAAAAGATATAAAAGAAAGATATTAAACGGGAACTGTTCACATATAAAGTCACTAAAAAAACCTATAACAAATCTAAGGTTAAAAAAAAATATTTCTGATACTAAAGAAAAATCTAAATGGAGTAAACTAAAAATAGGTAAAAGAAAAATTGAATTGAATAAAAAATCTCAAAAAGAAAATAATAATTTTTTGAAAGAAATAATACAAAATATAAAAATTTATCTATCCGTGAATCAAAGAATATTAAAATTAAAAAAAAAAAAAAATAACAAATGTAAATTTAAAAATAATCTTAAAAGAAAATACCTATATGACACCAAATATTCCTTACATTTTTTATCAAAAAAAAAAGAGCAAATTTTAAATAAAGAAAATTTAAATAATTATAAAATTAAACATAGTAGTACAAATGAAGAAACGTATGATTTATTATATAAAGTAATGTATAATAATAAAAATTTTGAAAGTTCAAACTCTTTAGAAAAGTACAATCATTTTACAATAGATAATTATAACACATTAAGAAATTATTATGTTTTATTTGATGATAACTTTAAAGACTTTATTAAAGCCAAGATAATTAATTTGGAGTATAATGATTACAAATATTTAATTGATTCATTAAAGAATGACACGAATTTTTTGTCATCACTAGATATAATGGATTATTCCCTACTTATACACATAGATATTTCTAATTTTCAAATTGCTTTTAAAATTATTGATTATTTACGCCCATATACTTGGGATAAATCAGTAGAGAATTTTAGCAAAAGTGTATTATATTTAACTAAAGGATATAGACCAACTATAATACATTCAGAATATTATAAAAAGAGGTTTTTAAGTAATATAAGAAAATATTTTTTTTATTATGTTCCCTTATACACACTTAAAAAAAAAAATGTTTTTAAAATAGCTAGCAGAAATAATTCTTTTTCAATTGTTAACTTAAATAAAAATCATCCATATAAAAATTACTTTTTTTATTTCCTTTTTAATATAATAATAAGATATTATAATAATAGTAATATATACAATAAATATTTATATAAGAATGAGAAGTTTGATGATGATTACCATTTTGCAAATCTCTATTCTCAAAAAAATATTTTTCTTTTCTTAAACTATTACTTAAAAGAATATGTTACAAAAAGTGTAGAAGAAAAAAAAAAAATATATAAAGATAATTTTCTTTTTTACTTTAATAATATAAATATAATGAATTCTTATATTTATGAAAATCATTTAATACAATTTGATAAAATATTAAGCAATGATGTTTGTGTATCGCAGAATTATAAAACTAAAAGTGAGTTGATACATTTAAATAAAACATTTTTGAGAAAAAACGGTTATGAAGATAAACTTTTATGTAATCCAATTTTGCCTTATTGTACATTAGAAAATTTTAATATACTAAATGATAAAAATAATAATTTTTCAATTGTTAATAAGAACGATTTATTATTTGTTAAAAATTTTGAATCATCTGACAAAATAAAATATTTTACTGAATATTCAGAAATAACGCAAAATTTTTTTAATAGAAATCAATCTTTCAATGAAAAACACTTTAAAAGGCTAAAAAAAAAGTTTTTTAAAAAAATAACAGAACTTCAAATTAAAATTCTAAAAAAATTACAAAAAAGCAAACTAAATATAGAAAATATTTCATATTATGTTCACAATAATGTTTTTATAGAAATGAATGATATTAATTTACATCATACAAATATTAACTATTTAGATGCATTTAATATTTATAATATTTGTGAAAAAGAATATATTAATAAAGGTAAAAGAGTAAAGAATAAAAAAAAAGAAAAACTATTTTTATACATTCCATCTTATTTTCTTTTTATTTTAAATAAAAATTAAATGAAGTGATGAAAAAATTTAATAAAATTAAAACTAAAAAAATAAATGAAATAACATTTTATCCTTTTTTTATAATCTGATGAAATTTTTTGTTCAACACTTTAGAATTACTAAGTATAATGAAAATAGTCAACTTTTATTATTTTTAAATTTACTTGCTACAATAAAATTTCATAAAATATTAATAAATATAATAATTTAAATTGTGATTTCCAGATAAATTAAATATAAATAAAAATCTAAATTATTGATTTGCTTTAAAAATAATTTATATAAAATTTTTTTTTAACAGCATAATTATTACGTATCACCATAGAATTTATAAAGAAAAAGGATAATAAACATATTTGGTATTTTGTTATTAAAAACACAAATATTTATCTCTGATTTTTTTTTAAATGTATCCTTTATATATATAAACGTATATTTATAATAAATCTATTAAAGCTAAAATATTTTAAATTTTTTGAATTGATAAAAAATAGATTGATTTTTATAGTATCTAAATATTATTTAATGAAAATATTGTTTTAGTATTTTTAGTATTCTTATTAATTTATATATTTTAATTTTTTTTTTTTTTTTTTTTTTTTCATTTTTGTTAAAATTCGGAATATATTCTATTCCATTCTTGTATTGTTATTAATGTTACTAATTGTTACTCTTATTGATATTGTTATTCCTTTAAAATTTATATTAATTTTTAGTTCATTTCTTTATATATATATTTTAATTTTTTTTCATTTTGTTTTAATTAATTTTTGTAAATGAAGTTATCCTTCTATTTTTTTTTTTTTCTTCTACTAACATTTATGCCTAGTATATATTAAAATTATCAAAAAAAAAAATAAAACATTTTGTTAATTCAAAAAAAATTATTATATTTTATAAAATACAGAGATAATTACTTTAGTAATTATTATGAAAAAAGAATTAAGAAATTAAAAAATATGAATTCATTGATAACCATTGTTATTCAACATTTTCATTCATAAGTATTATATAGACGTTAATGTTTTATGATTTTATTAAAAGAATATAAAAAAAATATTAAAAAAAAAAAAAAAACAATGAAAAGTAAACTATAAATACATATAGATATTTTAACTTTTTATAAATATATTTCGAAAAAACAAACTAAATTATAAAGATATTTTATTGACAACTTTTAAATTAAACAATATTTATTTCAATTGGAATTATATTTACGTTATGTAACAACATAATTCTAAAAAATTATCAGTTTCTTGTTATAATAAAAGATGAAAAATATAAGAGTTTAACAGAAATTTTTAATATCACAAGCTCATTAATGTGTATACTAATATATCTGTAAATTGTTCTTTTTAATAACTAATAATTATATATAAATATATAGTTTACTTTTTTTTTAAATATAATTGTAAAAAAAATAAAGAAAAATATATTTATATTATTTTTCTTTACATATAATTAAATAAGGCTGTTTATATTTTATAAATAAATATTTTATCATATTTAAAGTGTAACCTGTTTTATAAAATATTTATCAAAAATAATTGAATATTAAGAGATAATAAAAAATAAAAATTGAATGATTTAAATTTGTGTCAATTATTTTTTTTAACACTTACAAGAATACTTAAAAAATTTCTTTTTTTTTTTTGAATTATAAATTTAAATTTAACTAATACTTGAAATTTCTCACTATTTTATTTTTTTTTTTAACCTTTTTCATATCCTTTAATATATTTTAGTGATACGGATGTTATATAAAAAGTAAGAATAAATTCTTATATAGAAAGATAAAAAATTTATATAAGCGTTTTAAAATAATAAATATGAAGAAATTTTTATATATATATATATGCATATGTTTTTTTTAATGAACATTATGCACTCAATAATATTTACTTATTATTATTCTCTTTGAGTTTAATTAATCTTGAAATGTTTTTTTTTTTTTACACTTGATATATATTTAAACCATAAATAATTAATGCATATATATTGATATGTTTTTTATTTCATTTTTTTTTTTTTTTTTTTTATGTATTTTCATATTTTCTCAAAAATAATAATCTAAATAAAAATATGCTATTCAGTAGATGATATGTTAAAAATTTAAAAAAGAGCATTTTTTTTTAACTTAAAAAAATAGAAATATAAAAAAAAATTTTGCAAAATAAAGAAAAGCATATCAATTACAACTTTAAATTCAAAATTTTTATTATTTTTTTATCACCTGTAACAATTTTAATATTTATATTTATACGTACCAATTTTTCTTATTTTTTTTTTTAAAATGGATATGCTAAATCCTCAGTTTGAAGAAATAGGAAAAGAATTTGTAAATCATTATTTTCAATGTTTTAATACTGGAAGGTTTAAAAAAAATTAAATAAAATTTAAATATAAAATTGAAAGAACATTTACTTATGACTTTATATAAATTAAAAGGATTAAATATATACATTAATATATAAACATATTTATATATATATATATATAACATATTTTCTTTATATTTAGAAATGAACTTGCAGCCTTATATAAAGACATTAGTATGATGAGTTTTGAGAATGATCAATGTAGAGGAACCAATCAAATAATAGAACGACTAAATAAGTTACCTCAAACGGTAGTACATAAATGTTTAAGTTTAGATATTCAACCAACACCAAACAATGGAATTTTGATTTTAGTTTGTGGTGATATAATTATTGAAGAAAATAAACCATTGAAATTTTGTAGAACATTTCATTTATGCCCATTACCTAGTGGAGGATATTTCAGTAAGATATTATTTTGAATTTCTATTTTTTTTATTTTTTATCTTTATATTAATTCACTCATATATGCAATTCTATATTAGTATCATCTTTTATTATTATTTTTTTTATGCAATTTTTCAAGATTTTTTTTTTTTTTTTATTAACAATATTTATAATTTTATTCATTATTATTACTATTTTACATATATATTTATATACATAATTTTTTTTTTTTTTTTCATAGTTTTTAATGATTTATTTAGATTTTGCATTAGTTAAGCACAAAATATACTGGATAAAGGAAGAGATAAATATTAGGTTTAATTTTATTTCATTTTTTTTTTCAATCGACAAAAATAATTTAAAAATGATTGTTTATTTTAATAATTTTTTTTTTTTTTTTATTTATTCAATTTATGGTTGTTATATACTTTATTGAACTTTATTTTTATTAAGAAGAAGATATAACTTAAGAACAGTCGACAGTTATAGCACCTTATTTTATTAATAAAAAAAAATATAATTTCAATATATATATATATATATATATATATATATTTATTTAATGTATTCTTCTTTAAATCATTTTAAATATGTTTAAATAATACTTTTTTTTTTTCAATTATAAGTAGTAAAAAATATTATATTAAGAAGAAAAAATCTCTGAATTACATAGCTTTAAAATTATCATCTCTGAAAAATAACAGATTTTTTTTTTTATTTGTAATGGGATGTTTAAAAAGGAAAATATATATTTTAAATTTATATAAAATATATATAAAATAATAATGAAGCTAATTTTTTTTTTTTTTAATTAAAATGGTTTTTAGAGAAAACAGTTAAAAATTATATACATATGTAAAGAGTATCAATTTTATTTTTTTCTTTTAAATCATGAATAGTCTCAAAAAATTAGAATTTCCACTTTTTTTTATAAAGCACTGTTAAGTTACATATATATTTCAGAAAATTTTTCTTATAAGATATGATAACACGATAACAATTTTAGTATCATATTCTTAAATTTATATTTTATCAATTATTTTGTTAAGGTGAGATAAATTATCAAATTTTAATTTAATTTTAAAAATTTAGTTTTTATTTTACATTTAAAAAAATATTGATATTTGAGAAATTCTTACATATCTAGTAGCATAGAAAGGTTTTTAATTTATTTTATTATCGGTGTATTTTATTTTGTTTTCTCTTAATTTTTTTTTTTTTTTTTCCCATTAATATAATAAATTCATATTTATATTGAATTCTACAAAAAAAAAAAAAAAAAAAA
>NW_021628251.1:452986-475229 GCF_900005855.1 Plasmodium gallinaceum | reverse complement strand
AAAAAAAAAAAAAAAAAAAAAAAAAAAAAAATAATAAAGCAAAATAGGAAATGTATTATTTTTTTGTCTTAATAAGTTATTTACAAGAAGATACAATTTTTTTACTAAAATATTAAAATATATTTATCTTTTTTTTGGAAAATTAAAATATTTCTAATTAATATTAATATATACAAATTATTTTTAGAGGATATATTTAAGAATTACTGTGTCTAATTATATAATTAAATGTATTTTATTTATATAATAATTATATACTCGAAAAATCATTTAATGAAAGAACATTTATATATTTTAGTTAAATAAAAACAATTTCTATTATTCTATTAATTTAAAGATTGCATATATATATATATATATATTTTTTTTCATTAGAACATATATACATATAACTTTTTACTGGTATTTTGAATTTAATTTAAAAATTATATTTAAGTTTTTTTAAGGATATAAATGAATGAAAAAAATTCTTGTAAACAGGATTCAATAAATTTTATAGTAAATGAAGAAGATGAGTTTTTAAACATATTTAATTATAAGAATGTAAAATGTTTTAAATCACCTCACTACATTTATATAGGACAAATTAAAAGTATAAATTAATTTTAAAAAGATGATGTGACAATAATATTTAACCAAAAAATTCCATAAAAAAAACTTTATAAAATTAAAGTAGTGTAAACTTATTTATTACTTAATTCTATAATTTTAAAAATATAATGTTGATAAAAAATATATATATATAAAGTTAAATAATCATTATAAATACATATAAATTCTTTTATTATTATTATTTTTTTTTTTGTTTGTTTTTTTTTTTTTTTTTTTCCACATAATAGAAGACAGTGAAAGTTTTTCAGGAAGGGAAAATATTTCTGATGATATTTACAAAAAAAATGATGATACAAAAAAAGATAGTACTAAAGAATATATATCTCATAAAGAAAAAGTAGATAAAAAAAAAAAAAAAAAGAATATTAAATTTATAAAGGAAGGATATGGAATTTTATTAAGTTTAAGAAAAAATATTTATGATGAGGAAATAATAGTAAATAAATTTATTGGAAATTGGAAAAATAATAAAAAAAATGGTTTAGGTTTTAACATTTTTTTTAATAAAAACATTTTCTATGGATATTATGAAAATGATTTAAGAAATGGATGGGGATATTTTGAATGGAAAAATAGTGGATCAAAATTTGAAGGTTATTGGTTAAATAATTTTATTAATGGTAAAGGAATATATAAAAATAAAAATTTTACTTACGATGGAGATTTCTACAATAATAAATTCATAAATTCATGTGGTGAATGGATAAACATTTTTGAACTGGAAGAAAACAATAAAATTCAAACAATCAACATGATCACCCCAAACAATATACATTTAATTTTATTACCATTTGATTTCATAAAAGTTCATTTAAAAATGATTGCTAATGTTATTAAGTATTCTTTCAACAAAATTCCATTTATTATGTGCTCTAAAAAATTCATTGAAAAAAATAAAAATTTCAATTTATCTAAATTTGTATTTTTAAGTTATTATTTTGATTCTTCTGAGTTGTTACAAGATTTTAACAGTGAGTTGTTTTTTGATAATTTTAAAAATATTAATAATGAGAATAAAAATATAGAAAATGTAGTAATTCAGAAATCAAGTTACGAGCATGATAATTTAAACTCTTCTGAATATTATACTGACTCTGAAATTAATAAAGAATTACATGGTTCAAATCATTCTAATAATTCTAATAATTCTAATAAATTTAATAATTCTAATAAATTTAATGATTCTGATCATTTAAAAGGCTCTTCTTATGAATCTGATAATTCAAAAAATTCTAATGAATCTGATAATTCAAAAAATTCTAATGAATCTGATGATTTTAAAGAATTTAATGACCCCAATGTATATAATAATTTTTGTGAATCTGATAATTCCAACAATTCTTATCAAAATGTTAATTATTCTAATGTTTCCAATTATTCTAGTGATTCTAACGATTCATTTAATTTTGAATTAAGAAAAAATAGATATTCAAATAATTCAAATTTAATTAATTTGAAAAGTGTTTGCATAAATAGAAATGAAAGTATTGAAAGTGAAATGAAAGAGTATTTAAAAAATGAATGTAAATCAATCGAATTAAAAGATAAAGGCTTGAATAATTCTGTATCAAAAAACAATGATAATTTAAAAGAAGAAAAAATTGATCATATTTCTATTAGTTTAGAAGAAAAAAGAAAACATAAAATGCACAATTTAATTAACAATTATTTAAATATTTATTTAGACACTGATGATAGTTCAAGTAATTATTCTATAATTTCTAATGAGATACAAAAATTAGATAACAGTGGAAATTCAATGAAAATAGATAAAAAGGAAAATGATGATGAGGAAAAAAACGATATAGATAAAAATCAAGAAAAACATAAAGAGGAAGAAGAAAAAGAACAGAAAAATGAAAGAAAAAAAAAGAAAACAAATAATAAATATGTAGAAATAATTAAAAAAAATAGTAAAGAATTCAAATATTTCTGTGTTAATAAAAAAATTGAAGAAGAACTATCAAAAATAAAAATAGACATTAGTCATATAATAAAAATTATAAATATGAATTTAACATGTGAATATATTATTAAAAAAAAAATAAAGAATTCCTTGCTACAAAAATATCCATTTATTTTTAATTTAAATATTAGCGAAAAAAAAAATAAATATGAAAACATAGATAATAACTTACTATTAGAGAATTGTAATATACCTGAATTATGGTTGTAAAATAATTAAAAAAAAGGAAAAGATAATAAATAATAATTTAAAAATAATTAATATATATATATATATATATTTAATTTTTTTTTTTTTAATAGGGATTTAAAGAACTATTTTTGTAACATTGCAACAAAACTACCTGAAGAAATATTAAGTCCTTTATATTTTGATTTAAACAATTTATATAAAAGCATTATAAGTTATTCAAAATTAGAAAAAAAAAATATGAATGATAACTTGAATGAAAATAAATTTTGTGAAAATTTTAGTTTTAATTTTTTTGTTATAACAGATTTATTAGTTGATGAAACAACAGATATTCATAATTTAAAAAATTTAATAAAAAATAGATTTAATAATTATTCATATTTAAACAGTTTATTTTTTGTTATAATTGAATAATTTTCTTTAAATTCATATATTATACTTGAAAAAAAAAAACTTCTAAAAAATATTAATCTTATATACGTTTATATATATAAAGAAGAAAAAAATATTAACATTGAATTCTTCAAAATATTAAAAAAATAAAGACACAAAAATCTATTAAAATTTAATAATGTGCTATATAAATTAGTTATACAATTATAAAATTTTTATGAAATAATTTAAAATAAATTTATATGAAGATAATAAGACATAAATAAATATATATAATTTTAAATAAATATAAAATTTATAAAAGTAGAGTATATTAAAATTGCATATATCTTCAATAATGTTAAAAAGTTTTCCATTTAAAATTTATAAGTAAAGAAATAAAAAATATAAACGAAATTTTTCAGAAAAGTATATTCCCTTAATGTTCATACACATTTTAAAAAAGAAAAAAAAAAAAAAAAAAAATTAAATGTAAATTTTATTTAAATGATTCAATCTTAATCTTCTTTCATTTTCTAATTTCATAATATAATTCCAATGATCTTTTGTTATTTCATCATATCCATCTGAAAAAGCTAAAATTCTAGACATACATATCCACGAATTTAGAATAAATTGATTTATTTCTTTGTTTTTTTGTCTCAAAGAAACAAATGATTCAGTAATATAATTAGTTACATCAGAGTTAATTTTTGCTGAATGATTTTTTGATAATAAATAATTTATGTATCTTCTAAATTGCATTAATTCGTTTTCATTAGGTTTATAATTTTCATTTGTGTTAATAAATTCCTTTGAAAAAATATTATTGTCAACTTTTTCATTTTCACCTATATTATCTTTATTTTCATAATATGTATCCATATTTTTTTTATTTACATTATTTTCTTTTTTATCAATTTCATATTTTACATTCACATTACCTTCATGTTCATTATAACTCATATTCTTTGTATGTAATACAGGTATAATTATATCAACATAATTTTTAAACATTGATTGTTTTTTTGACAATATTAATATGTTATTTTGTGTTTCAAAAGTAATATCTGTGTTAAAAATAAAAGGAATCTCTTGAGATGCAATCAATCTTTCTATACACTGAAAATTTTTCAAACTAATATTATTAAGTTTACCAACATCTAATAAACATTCATCAAAAACTAAATATGTATTATTTGCTAATTGTAACTTTCCTTTTTTTAATTCACCACATTTATGATCCATTACAGATACTAAATATTCGCTACTTAACTTCATTAATAAAAGAGGAATATATCTATGTAATGGAATTAAATTTTTAATCATTCTATTCATTTTTCTAGCATATTTAGGATAGCATTTTTTTGTTTCCTTTTGAAATTTTTCTTGTATATTATAGTTATTGTCAATACTTTTTTGAAGTAAATTTTTTTCATTTTCATTATTAAGTATTTCATCGTTTATATTTTTTATGAATTCATTTTTTACTTCATTTAAATTGTATGTATTATTTTCATCAACACTTAAATTATACTTTGAAATTTTTTCTTCTACATAATCAATATTACAAATATTTAAACTAATTTTTCCCAATTTTAATTTGCTTTCTTTTATATAACTTCCACATAAATAAAAAAAAAAGTAGTAAGCAACTAAAATATCATTTGAGAAGGATCTTGAAATATAAATAAGGAGATGTTTTCTTAAATCATTAATATCTTTAAAGGGACCATTTTCAAGAATATTTGATAATTCATTCGTAAATAATATGCAGTTATTTAAAGGATTAAAGTAATTTATTTTTGTATATTGGAATACGTGAATACAAGAATATTTTAAAAAGTTTTGATCATAAAAAAAATAGAAATTAAAATTTTTTTTATAATCATCATAATCCTTTATTTGATGTTTACGATAAATTCCGATAACTTCAATTATATCATTTAGTTTTAAAAAATTATCAGCATTTTTTCCATTGTATTGACTATTATCATCATATATTTTTATTATACACCCAATTTTTCCTTTTTTCATTTTTTCATTGTTATTTTTATCAATATTATACATTATATTTGATTTATTATTTTTACATTCACCATTCATATTTTCCTTTGATATACTTAATCTATCATTATAATTAGTTTCTTTTAAAATATTTGTATTATCATTATTATTATAGTTAGAACTATTCGTTGAGCAATATGAATAATTATCATTATTACTTGTGTTTTTCATATATTCAAAATCATTTTTATTTTTTAAAAAAATTTTATAATCATTATGATAAGAAGAATAATCACATAATTCTTTGCACCATGAACTTTTATTTCCTGGAATATTCGTACAGAAAAATAAATATCGTTTCCAATATTTTTTAAAATTTGTGTCATTATTATAAAAATATAAATTACCATAATTATTATCTATATAACCTTCCTTTTTGTTATTATTATTATTTGTATATATTTGTTCTTTTTCTTTCTCTTCTATGCATTGTCCTAATTCTTTACCATTTTCAATATATTCATTTTCTTTATAATATTTTTTGAAATTTAATTCATAATATTCTCCATAATCTGTCTTTTCATTATCATCAATTATTTCATAATTTTCTTCTGTATCAATATAATCTTTATATTTAGAACTTTTCAAAATTATTTCTCCGTTTTTTTTATTTTTTAATTTATATATTCCTAAATAGCTTTCAGGAGAAATTATTTGTTGAATCATACAAGTCCACCTAACTAAAGTTGCATCTTTTAGTTCCTCTAGATATTCTATGGAATTTAAGCATAAACAATTTTCTACTAAATCATTGCAAACAAATAAGTTTTCTTTTTTCTTTTTTATGTTTAAATTTACTGATTCATTATTTCTATTTATTTCACTTAAATTTGAATTTTCATTATTTAAATTTAACTTTTTGTAGTTCTCAAGTTCATTATTTGAAACCACCTTATTGTAGTCTTCGTTTTCTTTAACTATATTCTCCTTATTTATATAATTTTTTTTTATTTTATTATTTTCTACTTCATTTTTTATTTCTCCATTTCCTAATTTAATATATTTATTAACTACAATTCCATCATCCCAACAGGAATCAATTTCTTGGTTACCATAAATTTTCATATAATTTACAAAACATTCATCAATTTGTTTTAAAACATTCATTTTTATAATAATTATTAAAAAAAAAAATATACAGAAATGCTATAATGTATTTATATAATAAGACACACTTATTATTTTCTTTTTTATCTTAAAATATTTTTTTTTTTATTTCATAGAGTTCTCTTCCTATTTTTTTTTTTTTTCTTATTTATTATATTTTTATTATATAAAAATAATAACTTTATTTCGCAACTTTTTTTTATCATTATTTTTTAATTGCACTTGTTATTTTAAAATTTTTATCATATTCCTTTATTGTTTTTTTTTTTTTTTTTTTTCTTTAAATAATTTTTAAAAGAAAAATTTTTTTCGTTGGCTTTATTTTTTTACTTTACATTCATATAATGTTTTTTTCGTTTACTAAACATTTCATTTTTTTTATTCAGACAATATATTTATTTTTTTTTGTTTTTATTATGTTTTTAAAAAAAAATAAGTTATATTATATAAAAATATATTTTTTTTTTTAATATTATGAATTCTGTTTAATTATATAAACTTATTTAAATAATTAAATTATAAAATGTGGTGACGATTATATATTTTCTAAGTGAATTTTATATTTAATTAAATCTTTGTACATTTATATATCTTCTTAATGAACATTTTGTATAATAAAGAATATATATATTTATATGTATCAATTAAAATGAATGTTTCAAACAATTTATAAATTCTCTTAATAGTTCATAACTGTGTTGAATTTTTTTAAGAAATGAATGTAATGAATTTCATAAATAAAAAGTGTAGAGATATTTCATAATAATAATTTCTGTGATAAAAACATTTCTATTTATTTTTTATATACTATATGATCTTTATTTTTTTTCCTTTTTTTTTAATATTAAAATAACTTTTAATGAATTACTTTCTCGAAACAATGCAAAATGTTGAAAATGTAAAGCCAGCATTTAAAATTTAAAACTTTATAATATACTTCATTTTTTTTTTTTTTTTCTTTTTTTATGATTAACAAAAATTTGTTATATCTATTAAAACCATAAATACAAAATCTAATATTTATATTCAAAATTTGTTTGTAAAAAATTGCTGATAAAATGAAAAAATATATTATATGTATTATAAAATAAAATGAAATAATAAAAAAAAAAAAAAAAAAAAAAAAAAAAAAGACAATAATTATTTTATATATATTAATGAATATTTATAATTATAATAATAATGGTGAAAATGAGTAAAGAGAAAGAAAAATGTTTTATGAATAATTTAATGTGGTATAAAAAAATATTTAATAAAAAATATGTACGGAAGTAAAAATAATAAAATTTATATTTAAAAAAAAAATAAAAAACATACAAATATCAATGGTAAATCTAATTAAAACTTAATAAAAATATTTAAATAATTTTATTCATTTTATATATACATTAAATTACACAATTTCTTGTTTAAAATTACGATTATGTATTTTATGTGTGTAAATTTTTAAAGATCTTCTGGAATATTTGCAATAATATCTTTTAAGTATAATGATAATCTATAACCTGCTAGAACCATTTGTTTGTTTAATATTCCTTTTAAATTAATAACAAAATGTTGGTCAACCTTAATTTGCATATCTTTATTCACTAGTCTAACAGGTATGTGCGAATAAATATGCTCAATAGCTAATTGATGGGATTCATTTGCAATACTATCTATAAAATCAATTTTATTAGATGGAATTGTTAATTTACTACCAAAATGTTCAGGGGGATACATATTCATCAATACATGTGCTTCCTTTTGCAAAATACTAGGATTTATATGAGGCCAGTGTTTTTTTCTTGAGTAGAAAATGTTATCACATAAATGATGTAGCTTTCCTATTTGTCCATGGTAATTTAAAGTAATGTCTGATCCTCCTTTATCTCCATTAGGGAAATGCTCATTATAAAATGATATTGTATGTAATGGCTGATGGATATCAGCAAATATGTGTATAAAAAATCTTAGGTAAAAATTGTAAGAAAAATAAGTACCATGTCTAGGTTTTTTCTGAACTTGTATTAAAATCTTATAAATATATTTTAATACTCCCATAGCATTATATTTTCCTTTATGAGCATTTAAATAATAATGAGGAAGGAACATTTTCGTAGGATTATATGGAATCTGTACAAAATGCCATTCATTAAATATATCTAATATCTCATATCTTCTAATATCACTTGGGTTAACAGTGCTATGCTCATTTGATTTTATATGATCAGCCCATAATGCACCAGTTATAGGATCATTAAAATCTCTATCTTCTTTATAATTCAAAAAAATTTTATTTAAAATCCTCTTTTCTTTATCATTTAAATTATAATATGCTATTGCACTAACAATCATATGTGGTTCATCTGACCAACAAATATTTTTTTTAATAAAAATAATAAAAAAAAGTAATAATAATGTTAACTTGATCATAATTCAAATTAAAAAAATTAAATAAAAAATATTAATAAGAAAGTGGGTATATTTTCTTACATTAAGAACCTAAATTAATAATAAAAAAACAAATTATAAAGCTCAAGGATACGATAAACTTAAAAGTGTACTTATTATTAATAAAAAAGTTTCAATCATTTAAACACATACAATATTTGAAAATTTTAAAATACTAATGTATATATATCTTAAACATACAACTTATTTAAAGTCTAAAAATTTAAATCTTAAAATATAAACGAATATAAATAGACAAATTGTGAGAAGGAATAATTAAAAAAAAAGCTTAAATGTTATTTTATTTTAATAATGCATTTATAAAATAAATAAAAAGCTTTTTATACTCCTTTATAATATATAAACATAGATAATACATATAAAATTAAATAAATACATACCAAACAAAAAATAATTATTTAAATAAATAATTAAAAATTTTAAATTAACTTTTAAGATATATAAAAAAGAAAATTTTCTTAAATGATAATCTTGTAACGTTGTAAGTTACTAAAATTAAATAAACATGTTAAAAAATGACAAAGTCAACAAAAAAAAATCAATACTACATATTTAAGTTTATATTAAATTTCTTAATTTATAGATTATATTCTTTATTTCTTCTTGTATTTTTTAAGATGAAAAGTTACAATTTGTGCTTTTTATTTTCTTTTATATTATTGTTTACATTAAATATTTATTTATTACAAATAATATATATAATACTTTAATTATGAAATTTTAAAAATAAAATTTTTAAAAAAGTTTCTCTTTATAAGGCTTGCATAATAAAAATGTATATAAAATATTTATAAATGCATAAATAAATTTTTTATATAATAAAAACCTTAAAAGCAAACTATATATATAAAATCAAATCTGTTCTTTTATGTTATTTCAATTTGAAAATGATAGAATAAAAACATTGAATTGTAAAAATTTTAGTAATAAAACATTTGCATGCATAAATATTTCTAAATATATATTTCGCATAATTAATTATTTTTAAATAGTATCTTTGTACATTTCGAAATTCCACATAAGGGTCATTTAACATTGTACACTTCAATTTATTTAAAAAATTACTTTTCCTTTATTAAATAAATACCTTAAAAATATTTTTTTTTTTTTTTTTTTTTTGTATATATTAAAAGATATAAATAATGAATGGAAACACATTTATGAAGAATTACGTAGATAAACAGCTTGCAACTATTTGTTTTTTTATAGTGCTACTTTTTATATTTTTCCCATTTAACATTTATTGTTTTCATAAAATAATACATAATGATAAAATACTAATACTTTGTTTAAATATATAGCTTTAAATTATTATGCACATTTTATTTCTTTTTTAAATAATAAATTGTTATATCCTTTTATTATTTCCACTTGTAAAACAATGAAAATATTTTATAATTTTTTGGAAAAATCTAAATGAAAGTTTAATATTTCAGTAAATTTAAAAAAATGAAAAAGAATTTTATAATAAATAAGATATGAAATATTACAAAAATTAATTATATATGATTAATTATATCGTACAGTAATCATTTAAAATATATCATAAATTAAAATTTGTATGCATATTAAGGAAAAATTAAATTAATAGGATAAAAAGTATATTAAACATATATTTTTTTCTTAAAATACTAAAAAAAATCATTTCTATTAAAAATTATAAATATTTACATAATGCATAATATATATATGATATATTAAAATACTTATTTTACATATTTGAATACATATATATATATATATATATACAAATTTATAAAATACAATGAGTATATTTTTGTTTTACAATTCATTCGTATAAATATATATATATATAATTATGCAAGATCTTTTGGAACATTATCAATCATAATTTTTAAATAACGTGTTAATCTATAACCTCCTAGAACAATTTGTTCATTTAGCAATTTTTTTAAATTTATAACAAAAAAATTGCTTAAAACATATGTAGTTTCTTTATTTAAAGAATCATGAGGAAAATTAGAATAAATATAATCAACTGCTTTACTATAACTTTCGTTCACTATAAAATCTAGATATTCTATTTCATCCATTTCTTTTTCTAATCTATTACCAAAATATTCACGAGGATAACTTCTCATTAAAGAATCAGCTTCATTAAATATTTCATCAAGTGTTATTTGAGGCCATTTTTTAGCTCTTGAATGAAAAACTGTGTCACATAAATAGTGTAATTTATCTACATTGTTATTATATCTTACAGATATATCATTTCCTCCATGATCTCCTTCAAGAAAATTTTCATTATAGAAAGTTATTGTATGTAATGGTTGATGCAAATCACCAAATATATGAATAAAAAATCGTAAATGAAAGTTATAAGCAAAATATGTACCATGATTTTCTTTTTTATTTATATTTTTTAATGTCTTAAAAGTATATTTTAATACACTTAAACCATGTTCTGTTTTTTTATAATAATATTTGTAAAACAAATCAATATGAACTTGTAACGGGTTATATGGAATGTTAATAAAGTGCCATCCATTCATTAAATCTATTGCATCTATTCTTCTCTCATTATTAGGATATTTATAATCAAATGACTTTATATGATCTGGCCATATAGAACCTAATACGGGATGATTAAAATGGTTATCTTCTTTATAATTCATAAAAATTTTATCAAGAACTGCCCGTTCTTCATCAGTTAAACCTCTATATGCAATAGCACTTATTAACATATGGCCTTCATCTGACCAACATGTAATTTTTTTAAAAATTAACAGATTAAATAAAATGAAAGAAAATATAAACCTATTCATAATAATAACTATAGAAAATACAAATATATATATATATATATATAGGTATGTATATATTTTTTTTTTTTCTTTTTTAACGTTGAATGTATTAAAAAAAAAATTGTTATTAATTAGATAATATCTTAGACAATTTTTATTTGGGAATTTTAAGAAAGAAAAAATAAATACGGAGTTTTAAAAATAAATATATATTTTACTATAATTTTTAAATTAATACAAACACTTGCAAAAATTAAAATTGAAAAAAACAAAAGTTTTTATTTGAAAAGATTATTCTTTTAAAAAATATATATTAAAATACTAATGGTTCAAAAAAAATATATTATTCTTTTATAAAAAAAAAATTATAATAAGATTAATCATTTAATATAATTTTTAAAAAAAATAATATATATATAAAAAAATAATTGCATCTGAGTAGTAACAATTTATCTTTACATAAAGAATAAAAAATAAAAAAATTAAAAATATAATTGAAATATCTATATATAAAAATTATTAGTAAACTTAATTAACAAGTCCTTAATTTTCAATATGAGAAAAAAAATATATTTTAAATTGATAAAAAAATTAATTTTTAAATTCAATAAAGATATATATTTTCACATGAAAGAACATTTAAAATATATTTTACAATAAAATTAATAAAATAAAACTAAACATTATTTATACAAAAAACTAAATGCGTAAAAAAAAAAAAAAAAAAAAAAAAAAATTAAAAGCTTGTAAAAAGTGAATTATTCTGAAGTTATAAATTAAAAATTAAGAGAAAAAATAGAAATGTATTAATAGGTAAAAATATTTATATAATTAGATTAAGTTAATAACCGCAAAATGTTTAAAGGAGCGAAATATATAAAAAATTCTTATTAATCAGAATGATGTGGTATAGTAGAATATAAAAAAAAAAAAAAAAAAGAAAAAAATTGAGCAAGAATTGTTAAACGTGTAGCAATTCTAAACTGTGAAAATGAAACTTTTGTTTTTTATCTATAATTTTATATATTTAATGAATACCTATAATTATGAATGTTATTTAATTTCAAAAAAAAATTCAACTTACGTAAATAAAATAAATATTAAAATACTTGGAAGTGTATATCCAGAATCATTTCTTACACATTCTAAAAATATCATCTATAATTCTTTGAAGATAACAAGAAAAAAAAAAAATCGTAAATCTATGCAAATATATTTAATAAATAAATCAAAATTGAAAAAACAAAATGCAGTATTAAAAAATAAAAGTTTTAAACATGGTCATTTTTTAAAAAAAAATAGGTGCACAAATGATATGTCAGAGGATAAAATTAATAAATTTGACACAAAAAGAAAAGTTCATAAAAAAAAGGAAGAAACGTATATACAAAATAATGATAAAAATGTAAGTTTAACAAAAAAAAAAAAAAAAAAAAAAAGATCAAAAAAAGAAAATAAAAATCAAAATGAGTGGCTGTTGAATTATATAAAGAAAAATAAAATAAACAAAGAAGAAAACATTCCAGATGATTTAAAAGATGAACATCATGATTTCCTAAAATATTTCAAGATGCAAGATAATACACTAACTAGTGAACTAAATCCAGAACAAAGTAAAGAAATTATAAAGAGTGATTATTTTAAAAACTTAATGGCAGAACTGAATTTAAAAGAAGATGAAATATTAAGCATGTTAAAAAGAAATGAGAAAGATGTTACTTATTTAATTAATAAAAATCTATCCATAGAAGAAATAGAAAAAAAAGCAAAAAACGAAGATGTACAAAATGAAAAATTATTTGTCACTTTCATGGACAATAGGAGTTTGAAAGTGGGAAATTTTGTTAATTTTAAAAAAATTGGAAGAAAATATAAAGACATAATTAGAGAAGTTATAAATTATTTCTTAACTAAAAAAAAAGATTATATTGATATGATGAAGAATATAGAAAATGCTAATGAAATCGACAATTATATCATTTTATTAAAGGAAAATGTTTTCTTTAAAGATTTTAATAATGAAATATTAAAAGAAATAGTTAAAAAGACTATTATAATGGGATATTTAAATCAAGTATTTTCTAATGATATTCAAAATTTTGAATGGAATAAAAACATAGAAAAATGTATTATGTCATCTATAAATAATAAATATAAAGTAAAAGAAATTATATATTCTAATAATAGCATAAATATAAATATAGAAGGTATGAAAAATAACGATATAGATTCTGATGAATATGATGAAATTGAAAATTCTATAAGAAGTTCTATAGAAGAATATCAGAAAATAAATAATTTAAAAATTCTTTCATATTTTAATATTTTTATCACTATAAGTTAAAAAAAAAAAAAAAAAAAAAAAAAGCATTTCTATATATAATAGTTATGCATAGTGTTATATATACCTCTTTTTATTTATTCTTTTTTTTTTTTTTTTTTGTTTGTATTTTTATGTTTTAAGAATAATTTTATTGAATATTTAAATAGGTTTTTCATGTTTTTAATAGTTTTCAATATCCATATTTTTTTTTTTTTTTTTTGAATTTTTCATATAAATATGATTATAATTTTATTTTTATTATTTTCATATTAAACTTTTTTTTTTTTTTTTTTGTCCAAACTATATGTATAAATATTTTGTAAATAAATAAATCTAATAAGTTATTTTTGTTTTCATTTTAATAATTTTATCGTAATATAACTTTTTTAAATTATCAATATGTTGTTCATTGTAATATGACCAACATATTATCCATCTAATTAATTTCCCACTATATGACTTAAAAATTCTATATTGAGAAATATATACAGGAAATTCGACAGTTTTTACATTTTGAAAATAAAAAAAATTATCAAAATATATATTATTATTTATAATTGTATTTAAAAAAGAAATTTGATTTCTACCATGGATACTATATAATCTCATTGATTTTATTATTTCATTTTTTATTAATTTAACATTTTTAAGCTTTGATACTAGTGTGCTAAACCATATTATATTATAAAAGTAACAACTACTTTCATTAATCATTTTTAAAATAAAACTATATTCTCCTCCTAAATTTTTATAATTTACTTCATTCTGAATTTCATCACATTTTGTTACAATTTCATTAAAACATTTATTTTTATTGAAGCATTTACTTTCCCCTTCATTCATGTTTTCATTTTCATGTTTATTAACATTTTCAGTTACATATTTATTACTATCATTATTATTGTTATAATATTCTTTTTTATTTTTACCAAAATAATTAGAGAAAATACTATTTTGTATATTATCTTCTAATTTATGTTCAATTATATTATTATTATTATTAGTAGTAGTAGTAGTTAAATTTTCTTTTTCCATGTATATATTTTGTTTATCAAAATAAACAACTTCATCTATATTCGCATCTAGCTTTCTAAATGGGTTTCTATTAACTTCATCCAAAAAACTATAAAATGGGGGATTACACATGGAGAAAAAAAATAAATCTGTATTATTAATTACATTTAAAAATATTTTATTCTTATCTTTTTGATATTTCAATATTATATCTTTTTCTTTATTATTTATTAAAATATTAATATAAGAAATTTTTAAGCACTCCAAATTTATATCTACCCCAATAAATGACCATTTATAAATATGATTGCCTAAAAGAGGATATATGCAATTAGCACCTACCCCTATATCTAAAACTTTTACTATACTACCATATAATATTTTTGAATTGTTTTCATTATTATATTCACATATTTTTACTTCTTTTGAATTTTCAAAATTCTCATTTTCTTTTGGAAATCTGTCTAAATTTTCAAGGCTTGCTAGATCTGCTAAAAAATGAATATAATTAACTCTTCCAGGTATACATGGACACAAGAAATTTTTTTTCTGATTTTCTATTTGTATATCTTCTTTTTGATTTGTTAAATTTATATTTAATTTATTTAATTTTCCTTGTATATTTGTGTTTTCCAGCTTTGATAAGACATTATTATGCTCATTATAAGCATCTAGAATAATTTGTTTAAGATTATTAATTTCTTTAGGATTCACAAATATATGCTCATAAATATCTTCTAATGAAAATTTATCAAAAATAGAATCAATTTCATGAACATAAGGTAAGTAAAAGTTAATATCGTAATATTCTTTTAATATAGCTTTACTCAAAAAATAAATTGCAATTGATTTTTCAAAATCATATGATAATTTTCCTCTTTTATTTTTATATAGAAAATTATTTAAAAAAGTATACTTTTTACTTAATTCTTCAAAATTAATAAAGTTATTTTTATGTATATTTCTTTCATGCATTAAATTATTATTATTATTATTTTGTTCTTGAAAAAAAAAATTTTTTTTCTCTTTATGACAATCAGTTATACCTTTAAAAGATATTATATGTTTTTTTCTTTTTTTAATCTTTTTTTTTATCATTCTAGAATTATAAATAGCTATTAAAAATAGGAGAGTAAATATGTAATGTTATAAAAGAAATTTTCAAAAATAAAAATTTGTAGAATCATTTCGCAAATAAGAGATTTATGCTTATAATATTACCAAAATTCAAAAAATTCATTGTTTAAAAGAATATTTAAATTTAATATTTTTAAATTGATCTTATATATATAAATTAAAATTTATAAAAAATAATAAATAAAATTTAAATGATCATTTAAAAAAAAGTTTTACAAAATTAAAAAAAATTAGTAAAAGAGTATATTAAATATAAATTAACAAAAAAAAAAAAATAAAAATAAAATAATTAGTTGTCATAAATGGTTCTATATTAACATAAAAAAAAAATTGTATAATTTATATTTTTTTTTTTAAACTTATATTATTTTTCAATAATCAAGATCGAAACTATATGAATAATTGCTTACAATAATTTTATCTCCTTCCTTTGCTCCTATATTTTTTAGTTTCATATTTATATTCAAATCATCTAACATTTTCATAAATATTTTTGAGCTATCACATTTTGAGAAATTAAAAATATTTGCTTGATTTTCTATGTATTTCCCTTTTATTATGTAAATATTTTCGCTGTATTTATAAATTTTATAATCATAAGGATTGTAATAATCACTATTTTCTATTTTCTCAATATCAATCGGTTTGGGTAATGTTTTCAAAAATTCTTTTAATGTGTTCTGATCATCAATATTTAAAACTATTTCACTCATTGTTTTTTCAACATTTTCTCCAGTTAGTGCAGAAATATAAAATATTTTATCATTATTTAAATTTTCTTTTAAATGATTAATTAGTAAATTTATATTTTCTTTATCATTATATAAGTCAACTTTATTTAAAACAATAACTTCTTTTTTATCTTTGAAACAATCATCATATTTAACTAATACACTTTTTATATTTTTATAATTCTCTATAATATTATTATTATTTATGTCAAACATGTAAATTAGTACTTTACTATTTTTTAGATGTTCAAGGTACTTATATGATATGTTATTTTTTTTTTCATTCAAATTTTCTATTATACCTGGAAAATCAATTATTGTATAATTATTTTTTGGTATATCTTTTATTTCATTGTCATTCATATCATTTTTATATATTTCATTTTCGTTTAATTCATTTTCATTCATATCATTTTTATATATTTCATTTTTGTCTAATTGATTGTCATTCATATCATTTTTATATATTTCATTTTCATTCATATCATTTTCATGTATTTCATTTTTGCTTAATTCATTTTCATTCATATCATTTTCATGTATTTCATTTTCGTTTAATTGATTGTCATTCATATCATTTTTATATATTTCATTTTCGTTTAATTCATTGTTATTCATATCATTTTTATATATTTCATTTTTGTTTAATTCATTGTCATTCATATCATTTTTATATATTTCATTCTTGTTTAATTTATTGTTATTCATATCATTTTTATATATTTCATTCTTGTTTAATTCATTGTTATTCATATTATTTTCGTGTATTTCATTTTTGTTTAATTCATTGTTATTCATATTATTTTCGTGTATTTCACTTTTTGTTATTTCGTTTTGATCTATATTATTTTTATTGAGACCATATTCTGAATAATTGATAGATTCTATTTTTAATTCATCTTTAACTTTATTACATTCAAATATTCCTAAATTTGGAAATTTTGAAGTATAGCTATAATTTGCTATTTTTACATTTGCTTTTGTAATTTTATTTAGCAAAGTGCTTTTTCCTACATTAGGATATCCAATGATACTAAAATCACCAAAAAATATTTTTTTTAAATAAATCTTTTTTTCTTTCATTTTTTCTCCATATTGGCATACAAATGGTATTTTCAAACTTCTAGTTCTAAATGAGTAATTTCCTTTTCCCCCTTTACCACCTTTTGATATTAAAATCTTCTGACCATCAAAAGAAATAAAATTAATAAACTTTTTTTCATCACTATATATAAGAGTATTTATTGGTATATATATATATTCATCTTTTCCGTTTTTTCCAATTTGATTATTGTTACTACCATTTTTTCCATTCTCACCATAATAAAAAGCTTTTAATTTTAAATTAAAAAAATTATCAATTTTTTTATCACCAACTAAGAATACATCCCCCCCTTTTCCTCCTGCTCCTCCTGATGCATACTTTTTATTTTTTTTTTGTGAAAATACTGTAAAACAGCATACACCATCACCTCCATTTCCTCCTTTAACATTTATAATACATCTATCATGAAATTCATTTTTCTTAATCTTTTTATTACAATATATATTATTATATCTTTGCCTTATTGTAAGCTTTTTATTTTTATTACTATTCAAAAAAAATATTTTTTTTTTTGAAAAATTTAAAAAGAAGCTTTTTATAACCTTTTCATAATATATAAACATCAATAAAATAAAAATTCTTCTAAGCATATTTTTGACATAAATATAACATGAATAAAAAAAAAATAAAAATAAAAAAATAAAAAAAACACTTTTTTATATAAAAGGTTTTTTTTAAAAAAAACTTCCTTTGTTATCAACATATTTAATAAAATTAAAATAATTATATTTCTAATATATTCATTACTTTTATGTATAACAAAAATGTTCATGATATTAATAGTTAAATGATAAATTTTTTTCAGTCATTTCTAAAAGAGTATTAAGAAAAAGTAATATGGAAAAAATGTTGTTAACAAAAGTAAAATTAAATCTTGTTAAGTATTTAAAAAAAAATAAAAGTTGAATACTTTAAGAAAAAAAAAAAAAAAAAAAAAAAGATTAAAAAAAAAATATAAAACTAAAAATGTGTATAAAATATTTAAAAGATAAAAAAAAAAAAATATATAATTTTGAAAAAAAAAATGATAATAATAAAGATTGTTATATATAGAATATAAATATAATAAATGTTACAGAAAAAAGGAATAATAGAATATATGTTAAATAATTCAAATTATAAAGTAAGCATATATTGTACATTCTCTAATGAATTAAAATTATTTTTGTTGATTCAAAATTTTGTTAAAATTTTCAATATAACTTATATTGAAATTTGGATATATTTTTGTTATGTTGTTAACTTCATCAAATATGTATTTTTTAATAATTTGTTTAAAAGAGTAAATAATAGAAATATTAATTTTTTTATTTTTTATAATTTCTAATATATCATCCCATGCTTCTTTGTTGAATAAATTATCTGACTCATCTAGGGAAATTAAAATAAATATTGTTTTAAAAAAAAAAAATAAATTGCAATTTTTTTCAAGTTTTATTTCATCATTAATTTCAATATATTTAAAAATTTGAAAACTCAACAATTTTTCTTTTAATAAATAAATGAATAATTTACTTAAAAATAACACCTTTTTTAAGTCATAATTATTGATATTTTTAATATAATTTATAAAAACTGTTTTTAAACTAAATAAAAAAACTCTATTTTTAACATTTGATATATTACTCAATATTTTTTCATAAGCTTCTTTATATTTTTTATCATATAAAAGTGTCTGTATAATTGTTTGAATAACAAAAGGTACATTTTTTTTTTTTTTTAAAAATGTAGATAAATTATAAACACATTCATCTACATTTAAACTACTTTTGATAACTAAAAATATTTTTTTTGGTAATATTCCTTGAATTTTATACTTTTTTAGTAATTTATTGAAATAAATATCATTAGAATTTACTTCTTCCATTAAATAATTCAATTTTTGAACTTTATCTTCTATAGTATTTGTTTTTTTATCATCATTATTATCTATATTATTTATTTTATTATTTTTCTTTTTCTTTTTATCTGAATCTTCATTTATCTTATAATTGTTAAATGTATTTGCAAAAGAAAAATATACAATATTTCTTTTAAAACTATACTTAGTTTCAAATTCATTTAAAACACTGAAAAGAAATTCAAATTTATTTAAAAAGTAAAATTTCATTTTTCCATCTCTTAAATCTTCTATATCTTTAATTAAAAATCTTAACTTGCTTTTTTCAATACTAATATTATTTTTTATAATGAAATTGTCAATTTGTTTTTTCAAATAGTTAGATATATAATTTAAATGAGAAACATCGTCTTTTTTTAATTTTTTACCACATATTTTTAGAATAATAATTATATTATCAACATTATTTATACTAATACTTTCACATAATAAATTAATTACATCTATTATAAATTCAAAATCTAAATAATTTAATGCATAAAACAAGCTAAAACACTTCAATAAATTTCTCATTATAATTTTAAAATCTTGATATTTATCATATTCTTCTTTAGTTATTATTTTTTTTTTATTAACTTTTATATTATTTTTAGGATTAGTGTCATAAATAATGTTTTTATTTTTGTTATTTAATTTTATAACATTATTAACTTTTTCAATATCATTCATATTTAAATTATTATTTAATTCATTTTCCTTCTCAACTTGTATCATTAAATTAATATTATCTTCGTAATAATTTTTAAAAATACCAATTAATACTTTCAAAAAATCCTTAAGTAAATCTTGATACAACAAACTATTTAAAACACATATAATAACTGAAAATATGCATATATGAATGTCAGTAGTATTTACATTTTTAAAATAATTCGATACAATTTTTATTAAAACATCATTAAAAATAACTCTTAACTTTAAGTCACTTAATTCATGAAAATATTTACATATATCTTGTATAATACTTTTTATATTGAACTCTGATGTTTTATTTAAGGAAATAATCAGAAATTTATCTATTTTTTTTGTCTCCTCAGAATAGTTAAGCAAAATTTTCTTATTTTTTCCTTCTATTTTTACTATTTCTTTACTTTCTTTATTTATATTTTTTTTTTTTTTAATATTATCTATATTTTTTAAACTATCCTCTTCATTTTTAGATATTTTTTTTAATTTTTTTTTTTTTTTTTTATCTTTTTTATTAATAATTTTATCTTTTGTTTCTGTTTTATTTTTGCTTTTTTCTAATAAAATAACTTGATTATCAATTACATTTTCATCATTATTTGTTCTCTCTTGGTTGTTGCTTTCACTTGAGGAATTATATTCTTCATCATTTTTTGTTTTATTTATACTACTTTTGTTATTCTTATAATGTTTCTGACATTCATTAAATATTATATCTGTAAGTTTTAACAGTTTTGTATCAAAGCCATCTTTTTCTAATTCTTTAAAAAGTTTCTCTTCATTGTTTTTACTACTATCATTATTTTTTATTTTCAATTTTTTTGATAAATATGATAATAAATAATCATCTTTATCCTGTTCTGCATATATATCATAATTTTGGCTACCATCTCCTGTATCATTTTTTAACTGAATATTTAGATTTTTATTTTCATTAACTTTTTTAGCTTTTTTTAACTGAATATTTAGATTTTTATTTTCATTAACTTTTTTAGATTTTTTTAACTGAATATTTAGATTATCATTTTCATTAACTTTTTTAGCTTTTTTTAACTGAATACTTATATTTTCCTGTTCGTTTTTCTTCGTTTTTTCTTTTTTTGAATTGTAATTGGAACCTTCAGATTCAAAACTTTTTTTTTTTCTAATTATTTTTTTTTTAGAAAAAAGCATTTTATTCCTTTTTTTTTGTTTTCTTTTCATTTTCCTTAACTCTTTTCTACTTAAATTGCCTATTAAAAAGAAAAAAAAAAAGGCATAATTTATAAAAATAAAAAAAGTGAGAAATAAATTAAGAGATTGATTGTTTCAATATAGAAAAACTTAGTATATTACCTTTTTTTATTGCTATGGACATTTTTGAAAATACAAATATATAAACCAAAAGTAATTATTAAAATATATTTTAAATAATCTTTTATAATTCAAGAAAACAAACAAAACTATAATAATTAAAAAAAAAATTTTAATATAAAAAAAGGAAAATAACATAAGGAGTTAAGAATTCTATTTTTTCAAAAATTGATTTTTAATCTTAAAATTAATTAGATTCAAAATAAAACAAAAAATTTGTTCTTAATATATAGATGCATATTTATTTATAAAATTATTAAACATTTTAAAGAATAATAAAAATTAAAAATTATAAAAATAAAAAGAATATAAAACAAACAAAAAATGTTCTATAAAACAAACATATAAATAAATTTTTAGGAATTAATATTTAAAATATTTTTTCTCTTAAAATTTGTAAAAAATATATAAATTTTTCTTTTTTTTTTTTTTTTTTTTTTTTTTGTTCATCGCAACTA
>NW_021628251.1:442668-451986 GCF_900005855.1 Plasmodium gallinaceum | reverse complement strand
TTTTTTTTTTTTTTTTTTTTTTTTTTTTTTTTTTGTTTATATATTTTGATAAATAATATTTCTAAAATTCTGTATATTGATAAGTTTTGTTCTTTAAAGAGATAAATATTTATATTTCAAATTAAAAGATATAATATTATTGTTATTTTTAAATTACCTTATTAATATCATAATTATTAATCAAATAATTTTCTATATGATAGTAATATTTTTTATAAACTATTAAAAATGTAAATCTTTAAAAATGATGAGCTATAATAATGTGGAACCATATGTTATTCTTATGAACACATATTTATAAATTATTATCAAAAATTAGTGACATAATTTTATTTTTATTTTATTTTATTTTTTTTTTTTTGTTTTAAAAAAATGAATATCTATTTTAACATTTGTAAAACATGAATAATTTAACATAAATTGTTGAATTATTTCAATATGTGTAAACATAATTTATATGTGAAAATTTCTAATGTGTCACTTTGTAAAACTGTGTGGATGAGTTATACATATGTTAATTAACTATTTTATTTATTTATTTATTTATTTTTTTTTTTTTTTTATTTTGTCAACCTATAAATAAATAAAATGATTTCTATGAAAAGATGTTTTTGTATATGTTTTATTATTTTTTCTTATTTCTTATATATTTTGCGTTAGGAGTTCATTACAAAAATAGATTGAGAAAACATTTATATTTAAAAGAAAATTTTGAATTATTAGGAAAAAATGAAAGAAAGTTAAAAACCTACTTCAAAAATAAATTAAGAACATACCTTTATTTGAAAACTAATTATAAATTATCAAAAAAAAAAAACAAGTATAATTTAAAATTAACAAATACATTTGTATCAAAATATTATAAAATAAATATCAACGATGTTTACAATTATTTAATCAGAAAAAAATATGAGTACATAGAAAGTGATATAAAAATAACATTAAAATATTGTCCTTTTTGTCCACCGCACAAATATAAATATGATAATATGTATAAACATGAAATTTTTAAAAATACTGGTAATAGTTATTGTCATAGATGTGGATATAAAGGAAGTTTTTATGATTTTAAATTAAAAATGGGAGATATAATAACAGATAACTTTGAAAGCAGTATTTCAAGAAATACATATGATGAAGAGAAAATAACTTTTAATGATGTAAAAATGTATAATATAAATTTATTATATTCAAAAGAAGCAGAAAATGCTAGAAAATATTTAATTAATGAAAGAAAATTAAACTTAAAAACAATAAAAAAATATTATATAGGTTATACCGTTATAGAGTTTCAATCATTCGAAAATTCTGGTAAGTTTGAAAAGCATGAATGTTTAGTATTTCCTTTTCTTAAAAAAATTGATGATAAAAATTCTATGATTATAAATTTAAATAAAAATGATATCAATGAAAAGGAATTGTATGAAGTTGTTCGAATAAAAGTCAGAAGTTTAAAAGATAAAGGATATATGAGATTATATCCAAAAAATGTAAGAGAAGAAATGAAATTATTTTTTTTTGGAGATCACTTAGTTAATAACACAGAAGAAGTAGTTTTAACTGAAGGAGAAATTGATGCTATGACAATAAGTCAACAAACCAATTATTCCGCTATTTCATTACCTAATGGATCTAAATCATTACCAATTTACTTATTACCTTATTTGGAAAAATTTAAGAAAATTCATTTATGGCTAGATTTTGATAAAGCAGGAAAATCTAGTATTTTTAATTTTGTTAACAAAATTGGAATAGCTAGAACAAATGTTATAACTGATACTAATGTTCAATATTTAAATCTAGAAGCATTTAAAAAAAAAATAAATGAATTGTCGAAAAAAAATATTCTACATCATTATAAGGAAAATTATGCTTCTTTACATCAAGAAGAAACAAAAATACAAGAAACACAAAATGAAAATAAAAATAAGAATTTAGATAATTTAAATGATGATAAATCAGGATCCATTAATTCAACAGATGATACATTGAATACAAAAATTGTTAATGAAAATAAATTGAACCAGAATAATTTAAGTGAAAGTAAGCTAAAATCAAAGAATCCCATAAAAGAAGATAATAGTTTAGAAAATGAGAATCTGAATAAGTTGTATTTTATAGATAATAATATAATGTATATAGCAAATTCAATACAAATTAAAGATGCAAATGATTGTTTAAGGCATAATATTGATATAGGTTTTTTCATGCAGAATAGTGAAAAAATTAAACATAGTCAAATATTAAATTTTAATGATTTGAGACAAAATATATTAGAAGAATTAAAATACCCTGATAGAATAAATGGTGTTAAAAGTAAAACCATTCCATCATTAAACAAATATTTGTATGGATTAAGAATGGGAGAATTATCTATATGGACAGGATCAACAGGTGTAGGAAAAACTACACTTCTTTCACAACTTTCTTTAGATTATTGTATTCAAGGAGTGTCAACTTTATGGGGCTCATTTGAAATAAATAATATAAAATTAGGAAAAGTAATGTTAAATCAATTTTGTGGTAAAAATTTAGAAAAAAATATAGATTTATTTGATTTATATGCAGATAAATTTGAGTTATTATCTTTGAAATTTTTAAAATTTCATGGAAGCACACATCTTGATCAAGTATTAGATGCAATGGATTATGCCGTTTATGCTTATGATGTTAAGCATATAATCATTGATAATTTACAATTTATGTTAAACATAAATAAATTTTCTGATATATATGAACTCCAAAATATTGCAATTGATAAATTTAGATCATTCAGTACTAACAAAAATGTTCATATAACCTTAGTAGTTCATCCTAGAAAAGAAGACGCAAATTTATTATCCATTTCTTCCGTTTTTGGTAGTGTAAAATCTACACAAGAGGCAGATAATGTTTTCATTATACAGAAACACATTAATAAAAGCAATGAAACTATTTTTTATATAGATATAAAAAAAAATAGATTTAAAGGAAGTCTAGGAAAAATTCCATATATATATAATAAAGAAAATATGACAATAAAAGAAATTCCCATAAATTATTTAAATGAAAATTTTTCAACAAATAATTATATACATAATGATATTGCATCTAATAAATTTATATCTAATAATAACATAACCAATGACAACATAAATTTTACCTTGTGTGATGAATACGATTATATGAAACAATTAGCAGATGAATATGAATCAAAACATTCTATAAGAAAAAATTTTAAGAATAAAATTGTAGATAATTCAAATAATATCATTACGAAAACGAATAACAATAATATAATTGATAAAAATCAAATAAATAAAAATAATGAACATAATTTAAAAAAATTTTTAAACAACCAAAATGTGGATAAAAATAATGATAGTTATGATTCTACAATAAATGATCAAATTAGTGCAATGAATATGAAAAATGGAGATAACTCTTCTGATATAAATGGTATTATATCAAAAAAAAAAGAAGAAAATATTGATAATAAAAATGATAGCGGTATAAATAATGTAATGAAAAAGATTGATTTAATTATAAAAAAAGATGAAAGAAACATCATTAAAAATAGCAATTATACAGATAATATCAATTTATTAGAAGCACAAATTTCTAAAAAAAATACAAAAGTATACGAAAATTCTCCCAAAGAAAATGTAACATATGACTTGAGTAATGAGATGCTTTTAAAATTATGTGGGGAATTAAAAGATAATAAAAATGAAATACTAAATGGAAAAGTAATAATAGTGTCATTAAGAAATTGTGTAATTGATAATCACTCTTCAATAAATGATATTAGAAACTTTATTAAAACAAATAAATTAAATATTAAAACAGCCGGAAAAAATATAAAAAAAATAGATATATTTATTAATATTTTGCAAAATATTCCGAGAGAGTATATTGTAATTAAAAACGAAGAAAATATAAATAAAAAAAAAAAAAAAAATAAAGTAATAAACGGTATTGACAAAAATTACAATAATGAAATAGCATTTAATGATGACAATAAGGAAAAAACTAATATATATAATGAACAAAATTCGTTTAATAAAAATAGTAAGGAAAATTACAGTAGTAATAAAGAATCATCAAAAGAAGAAATAATAAATAATTATAATAGCATGCATACTTTTGACTCAATTGCTAATAAAGAGAATTTTTCCGATGTTGCAGAAAAGAACATTAACAATACTAATGAAAAATATAAAGTAGAAGTAGAAACTAACTATAATGATGAAATAACAAAAAAATATATAGATGATAATATAATAAATATAGATGATAATATCATAAAAAAAGGTTATAATTTTGAGTTTGATAATGGTAATGAAATAATTAAAGAAACATTATATTATTATGAACCAAAAAAAAAATTTGATGATGATATAGAATCAAGATTCTTTCTTATAAATGACAAAAATTATAATGAAAAAATAAATTACATATATAAGAACATAAAATACTGTGGTTTGGATATTGAAACCACTGGTCTAGAAGTTTTTGATGAGAAAATTAGATTAATTCAAATATCAGTTGAAAATTATCCAGTACTAATTTATGACATGTTTGATATAAATAATCAGAATATTTTTAAAGGATTAAAAGAGATTTTAGAAAATAAAAATATTGTAAAAATAATACAGAATGGAAAATTTGATAGTAAATTTTTGCTACATAATAATTTTAAAATTGAAAATATTTTTGATACCTATATAGCAAGTAAATTATTGGATAAAAATAAAAATACGTATGGATTTAAATTAAATAATATCGTTGAAAAATATTTAAATGTATCTCTAGATAAACAACAACAAAATAGTGTATGGAATCATTCTCTTTTAAATAATAATCAATTATTTTATGCTGCTCGTGATTCTAGCTGTTTACTGAAGTTATATAAAAAATTAAAAAGAGAAATAAAAAGAGAAAATTTAGATATTGTTAATGATATAGAAAATAAATGCATTTTGCCAATATGCGATATGGAATTAAATGGGATAATGGTTGATTTAGAAAAATTGAATAAAAGTACTAATGAAATTTTAAATGAATTAAACATAGAAAAAAATAATTTAAAAGAAAAACTCAAAGATGAAGATATAAATGTAAATTCTCAACAACAAGTACTAAAAGCCTTACAAAAAAATAATGTGAGAGATTATTCAAATAATTTAATTGAAAATACATCTGATAGTAATTTAAAAAATTTCATGAATCATGAGGAAGTTGCTATTTTGAGAAATTACAGAAGATTATATAAATTATATTCAGCATTTTATTTAAAACTACCATTGCACATTAATAAAAATACAAAAAAAATACATACTACTTTTAATCAATTAAAAACTTTTTCAGGTAGGTTTAGTAGTGAAAAACCTAATCTACAACAAATTCCAAGACAAAAAAATATTAGAGAAATTTTTATTCCTAATGAAAACAATATATTTATAATAGCTGATTTTAAACAAATTGAGTTAAAAATAGCAGCTGAAATTACAAATGATGAAGTTATGATTAAAGCTTATAATAATAACATAGACTTACATACATTAACAGCTAGCATTATAACAAAAAAAAGTATAAATGATGTAAATAAGGAAGATAGACATATAGCTAAAGCAATAAATTTTGGACTTTTATATGGTATGAATTATGTAAATTTAAAAAATTATGCAAATACTTATTATAACTTAAATATGAATTTAGATCAATGTTTATATTTTTATAATTCCTTTTTTGATCATTATAAAGGAATATATAGATGGCATAATCAAATAAAACAAAAAAAATCTCTAGAATATTCTACCTTATCTAACAGAAAAGTTATATTCCCTTATTTTTCTTTTACAAAAGCTTTAAATTATCCTGTACAAGGAACATGTGCAGATATATTAAAATTATCTTTAGTAGAATTATATAAAAATTTAAAAAAAATTAATGGAAAAATTGTTCTGTGTGTTCATGATGAAATTATAATTGAAGCTGAAAAAAAACATCAAGAAGAAGCCTTAAAAATTTTAGTTGAATCTATGGAAAATTCAGCTTCTTTTTTTTTAAAAAAAGTTAAATGTGAAGTTTCCGTTCAGATAGCAGAAAATTGGGGATCAAAAAACTAAAAAAAAAAAAAAAAAAAAAAATTAAATTATTAACCTATTATTTAAAATATTATAATTATGGTTAATGTAATTATTATTTTTCTGAAAAAAAAGGGATGAATAATGTTGAAACATACAAATTATTTTGCTTATCCTCATAAATTATATTGAATCAGTAAAAAAGGAAATTATTTTTACATTAAATTGGTATAGAACTTTAAAAAAATTTACTATATAAAAATAATTGAATTATATGTGAATTAAAAATAGTAAATGATTTATTATAAGATAAAAAAAAAAAATTGAATAAATATGTAAATAAATAAGTAAAGTATATTTATAAACAAAAAAATAAAATTTCCAATACATATATGGATGAACCTTATAATAAATACCATAATATATAAATATAAGTATTTAAATAAAACCAAAGAAAATAAAAATTTTAATCAATAAATATTGAAATATATATAATTTGTCAATTATTATTAAAAAAAAAAAAAAAAAAAAAAAGCTAAATAAAAACAAAAAAGGAGAAATTAATAGTTTATTCTAAATTGTCTATTTAAAAATTGAAAGTCCCTTACTTTTTTAATCAATTATTAAAATACAAAGTAAGATAAACTTTTTGAATTATCAATCTTTTATGCAATTATGAACATAATTTTAAAATATATACAATATATAATAAAACCAGTATTAATCATAAAGAGAAGAAAAAAAAAAAAAAAAAAAAATACAAAAATTTAAACATATAAATATAATAATGTTTACACATTTTTTTATAAAAGAATAAAAATTTTACACAAAAAAAATTAAAAAAATTATAATAATTATATATATATATATATATATATATATATATATATATATATTAAAATTATAATATTTTGCTTTTGTTTATTATATATTTTGCTACTATTTCAATTTCTTTCTATTTGGCATTAATTCTTAAAAATATAATTACCAAAAAATTAACGTTTTATATTTTAATAAACTTTTTGAAATAATTTTCATCCTGGAAATTGCAAAAGCAATCACATATTTTTTTTTAATTTATAGGAATTATTTAACGCTTGAAAAATCATTTCTGCTCTTAACTAAAAAAAAAAAAAATAAAAAAAGTGATGTTTTTTTTTATATTTATTATAATTATTATTACGTATATACATTATTCTATATAATTTAAATTCCATATATATATATATATGTATATGAATTTTTTTCTTTTATTATTTATTTTATTAACAAATTATATATATATATATATATATATATATATATATATATATGTCTGGGATATTTTAATTCCTTCATAATAAATGTCAAATATATTTTAAATTTTTTTAAATATTAATTTTTTTTTTTTAAGTTTTTTAAAATTAAAATATTTTATATATATTTAATTTTTTAATTTTATTTATAAATAATTATCTTTTCTTTTATTATTTTTTATATTTTTTTTTTTTTTTTTTTTTTTTTTGACAAACATTAAAACTCTTTTAAATATAATGCAAATTATTTTTTATATAAATAGACAATTATGTATGCTTTTATTTAATACCACTTGTTCTAATGGTTTATTTCTATGTTTATCTGGATGACATAATAATATAGCATTTTTATAGGTTTTTTTAACCATTTTTGTATTTGATATTAAATCGGACATAGATACATTTTTCCATTCTGCATTTTCCCATAATACATCATTCAATGTGCTTAACATTACTTTGATGTCTTTATATGTATCGTCTGAATTTTTTGACCATTTAACAATTTGTTTTTTAACATTTTCTGATATTAATATTTTTTCTTTAAACTTTTCTTGTTCTTGATATCTAGATTCTTTTAGTTCTTCTAATCGATTATTAAGTTTGGCTTTAAGAAATTTTTCATCTTTTTTAATTACATTATTATTTATTAAATCATCATAATTATTGTTACTATTATTTTTGTACATTAATGACAATCCTTTTGAAGATGATAAATTAACTTTTTCTAAAATATTTTCATTAATATCCTTATTCTGAAATAATTTTTCGAAATTTTTCTCATTTTTATTATTTTCATTATTATTCTGATTTATTTCTGTTGTTATATTTCCTTCATATGATTCATTTAAAATATCACTATTACTTCTCTTTTTTAGATAATTATTATCGCTATCTTCATTTTGAAAAAAATGTTCATTTTCACTTTCAATTATCCCACTTATGTTTTCCTTTTTTACACAATCTTCACTTAAAATATCTCTTTTATTATTTTTTTTTATATAAAATTTATTTCCATTTTTTTTTTTTAAATCATCATTATAATACATTGAATTTTCAAATTCTTCAGTATCATTAGAATAACTGAAATTCATAAAATTACTTTGACTGGAGGTTTTTTTATTATCGCCATCAAAGTCTTCACTATTAATTATGTCATTACTATCAATACTACATTTTATGCTTTTATCTTCTTTCTTAATGAATTCATATGAACACAGATGTTTTTCATTCATTATGTAAATAGGTGAATTATTATATTTATAATTATTAAAATAAATTTCATTAAAATTCCTATAATTTTTATGATTAATAAATAATACTTTTGCAACTATTTTTCCATGGCATAAAGGAATAAAAGCATCATCATTATTTATATCTATCCATATATAATTCAAATTATCTTGTCTTAATATGTTTTTTATCTCTGCTTCATCAGATATAATATGATTAGTTAAATTTTTTTCTTTTTCCTTCTGCTTTAATAAAGGTGCATTATTTCTATATCCTTTATTAATGACTTCAATTAAATCTGTCAATATTATTTTAAAACGAAAAATGATATCACCTTTAAAAGGAAAGTATTCTTTAAATTCTTTGAATTTTAATTCATTAGAATTTTGAAATGGTAAAAAAAATATGTTAACATCATATGGTTGGTTTTCATTTTCTCCTATAATAATATATGTAACATAATTATATTTCGTAAAAGAATTTTTTTTCAGTAGTTTATTATTAACATAATTAACACCACCTATGGCTATTTGTTGTAAATTTGAAGCTAATGAAAATATATCCATTTTAATTTTTGTTTTTTTTTTTTTTTATTGTTATTAATTATTCAATCTTTTTTTTTTTTTTTTTTTTTTTAAATATATTTTGCTTTGTACGTTTTTCTTTTTTCTTTCTTTTCTTATAAATAAAAATGAAAGAAAAGAAAAAAAAAAAAAAAAAATTAA
>NW_021628251.1:439423-441668 GCF_900005855.1 Plasmodium gallinaceum | reverse complement strand
TTTTTATCTTTTTTTTTTTTTTTTTTTTTTTAAATATATTTTGCTTTGTACGTTTTTCTTTTTTCTTTCTTTTCTTATAAATAAAAATGAAAGAAAAGAAAAAAAAAAAAAAAAAATTAATAAATATGACTTACCATTTCTATATATTAGTTTCTACAAATGACAAAAAAAAAAAAAAGATAACTTATCCACTTTGGTGTATTCATAATTTATTTTAACTTTTATTTTTGTTATTTTAAAAAATTTTGATAATTTTTTTTCATTGTATTCAATTTAAAATAAAAAAGAAAAAATAAGTAAATCTTTTTTACATAAAAAAAATTTTAAAAAGTCTCATATATGATAAAAAAAATTGTAAATATATAGGAAAATATAAATATATATATAATAAAATATTTATACAATTAAAAGTATTACAATAAGAGAAATAAAAATATTTTAATAAATTAGAAAGATAAAAAAAAAAAAAAAATAATATAAAAAATAAAATAAATATTACAATGAAATGGTAGTGATTTATGGATAAAAAATATAACTTTTTTTTTGTAAAATATTATCATTTTAAGGTGTGTAATGATAAAGATTTAAAAATATACAAATTTATTATTTTATTTTTAATTCTATATATTAAATAAAAAATAAATAAACTTAAAAAAGTGAATGAAGTAGAAAAATAAGAAACTGAATTTAGATTATTAGAATAACGATTTTTTTTTTTTTTTTTTATTATTATTATATTAGTACATAAAAAAAAAAAAAAATTTATTTTATATATATTAAAAAGAAATAAATAGAAATTAATCTGAAAGATAAATCTCATAAAGTTTTGTTTATTTTTAATTATTCTTTACATTTATTTTTGTATTTTTTTCATTTAGCCTAATTTATTTTGTTATTTACTAAAATTTTTTGAGAATTATTTTATGTAGTTATTTAGAAGGTTATATGATGAAAAAAATTAAAATAAAAAAAAAAGCATAAGAATATTAACCACTTTGTAATGAACCCCACAGATATTTCAGTAATAAAAATATTAAAAGTTTAAAAAAATATAATTAGTAATTCTATAAATATTTTATTATATACATATGTATTAAATATTTTTTTTATATTTAATAACAATGTAAAATTGCATATTTAGACATATAAAAAAAATTTAACATATTTCCATTTTTTATTGAATTTTTTTTTTTTTTTTAATTTAAAATATAGTTTCTTTTTCTTCATTTACTATAAATTTATTTATGATAACTAAATGTGTGAATATTTATTAAATTAAATATGATTATTAAAGGAAAATTAATAGTTTATTAAAAAGAAAAAATAGGAATTATAAAAAAAAAAAAATAAATAGAATATATTAGAACTAAAATTGTAGGTAAAATGAGTATAGAAATATATGTAACATATAAAAACAGTAATAATAAAGAGATTCATTTTACACCAAAATTTAATTATATAAAAAGTTTTTAATTAACAATATAAAAATAATCCTTCCACCTAATAAAATAGAAACTAAATATAAAATTATGAAGACATACATTTATATACACAAAAAAAGAAAAGAAAAAAAAGAAAAGAAAAAAAGAGAAAAGAAAAAATGTGTTTTCAAATTACAAATTATAATATTAATATATGTATATTTTTTTAATAATACTAAAAAAATATATTCATATATAAATTTTCCTTAACATATAAAAATACTTTTCATAATTATTTAATAAAAATTTTTCACTTAATTTAACATTTAAGAGAGTTTTACTGCTTTTTAAATTCATAATTAAATATTTTTAAAAATACATATCTTTTAAACATAATAAGGTTTTATTTTTAATAATTTTTTAAAATTTTTCACGTTATTCTTCACTTGTATAATTAACCTTTTTTTTTTTTTTTTTTGTGTAATAATAATTAATTTCATTCATTTTAAACATTTATATTTTAACAAAAAAAAAAATAACAAATATTAACAAAATTCTATATAATTATTTAAATCTATTTTTTGTAACTAAATACTTTTTTTTTTATAATAAAAGTAACGTTAATCTTTTTGGTTCATTTAAGGAACTAAATACTTCAATTTTTTGAAAATTTATATAAGGTAATTAAAACCTTTTTTATTGATATAAAAAATTTAACATATTTAAAAAATTTAAATTTGCATAAATTATAATTAAAAAGTATAAAATAACAAAAAAAAAAAAAAAAAAAAAAAAAAAAAAAAAAAAAAAAAAAAAAAAAAAAA
>NW_021628251.1:417411-438423 GCF_900005855.1 Plasmodium gallinaceum | reverse complement strand
AAAAAAAAAAAAAGTAAATAAAAAAAAAAAAAAAAAAAAATATTATATAAAAATAAGGTAAATAAAATATAAAAAAATATACATATATAAAAACATAATATTTAAAAAAAAAAATAATTTTTAAAGGATTTATAATTAACAAATTTTGTGGAATTATTATAATACCCTTTTTATTTAAATAATTCTTTTTTGATATAAAAATTATATGCTTAAAATAATAATTAAAATTTAAGCAAATTTTATATTAAGGTTTTTTTTTTTTTTTTTTTTTTTTTTTTTTTTTTTTTTTATGCATAATTTCTTTATTCTTCAAATAACATTATTGAGTGTATCAAAGAATTTGTTTCGGTTAAGATTGTAAAAAATTTTTTTTCAATGAAAATGATTTTATAAATTCTATTATTTTAAATGGAATATATCTTACTCTTTAGTTAAATGTGTTACCTAACTAATGAGTATTTTAAACTAAATTTTAAATTAAAAAAAAAAAAGAAAGAAAAAAAAAAAAAAAACGCAAAATTTGAAGTTTTAATATAACGTCAGAAATATATATACAATTTTATATAAGAAATTAAGTAAAAAGGGAAGTATTAATCAAGAACGTAAACATATTTTAACAGTTTAAGAATAAATTTTATATTTGATATATTTATTTTTTTTTTTTGTTTATTTTTTCACTTTTTTTTGTATTTAATTTCTACTTTTTTTCCTTAGTAAGGTAATAAATTTTGTACTTGTTATTAAATGATTTTTTTATGTAATATTTTTAGTTATAAAAATTCTTAAAAACACAAATATATATATATATATATATATTTATATATATATATATATAATGGTAGAAAAAAAACCGGAGGAAAATGTTAAATTATTTTTAAAATTAAGTGATGGAAGAGAAAAGATAGAAGATGATGGTGATGATGAAGATGATAAAAAAAATGAGAATACGAATTATATTGAAGAAGTAAAAAAAAGATGTTTATCATTTACTTTAGATAATAGAAAAAAAATAAATAGTTTTAAAAATTTATTAGAAGAAGAAAAAACAAAATTAAGTTATGATAATAATGAAAACATAAATGTAAAGAGTATAATAAAAAATGATAATATAAATAAAAGAGAAAATATGGATTTGTTTGAAAAAGAAAATAAAGAAAAATTTAAAAAATATGAATTGTTAAATTCAGAGATTATTAATAATACTGTAAAATTTTATCGACTTGAAGAAAAAAATGATGTTAATAATGAAAATAACAATAATATAAAAAAGGAAGTTAATGCTATAAAAGAAGGTTTCAAAAAAAAAAAAATAAACAAAGATAAAAAATTTAAAATGGAGAATTCATGTGAAGACCCAATGACAGATCATAATGAAACTATTTCATTAAAAGTAAATTACAAAATTCATAAAAAAAATAATTATGAAAAATCAAAAAGAAAAAGTTTTTTATCTATTACTTTAAATGAAAAACAAAGTCATGCTATAAATAAAAGTAGCATTTGCACAGATAATGTGAAGTTTTTAAATTTTTTAAATGATTATGAACAAAACACATATTATTTTAAAAATAATAAATCATATAACAAAAGAAAAGGAAAAAAAAAAAAAACAAACATAAAAAAAAAAGAAAGATACGATACTAAAGAAACATTAAATAATTATATTTTAAACATTGATGAAAAAATTAAATATAACGAAAAATATAATAGTGAAAATATACCTAAAATAAATACATCAGTAAATAATTATCCTCGTAGTGATAAAACGGACACATATATTAATGAATCTGATCATGAAAAAGAAAAAAAATATATGAATGAAAATCGTTTAAATAACTATTCAACTACTATTAAGGAAACCAAAGGTATATCTTATAAAAATAAACTTCGTCTTGCATTACAAGGAAAAGGAAGATATTACTTTTTTCCTAAAAAAAGTATATTAAGAAAAAGAAAAGAAAAAATTATAATATTTTTAAACCATAACTATTCTATTTGGGAAAATGGGAGATTTAATGATCATTTTTATAAAACTGTTCATAAAAATTATGATTTAGATAATTTAGAAGAAGAAAAATTATTAATCGATTATCATGAAGATAGTAAAATTAAAAAAATAATTTATAGAATCTTTCCTCAATTTTCAATATTCAGTTTACTTTTATATGTTACATTTATTCAGTGGGTAATTTTTATTTCACTCATATCTTTAAAATCTGATCTTCCTCTAACACTTTCAAGTATTTTTTAAATATATATATATATATAAATATATCATTTATAGAAAATATTAAAATATTAACCTTTAAGAAATATTTTAATATTTACATTTTTAAAATTAATAAATATATATATATATATATATATATTTTTTTTAATTATTATTTTTTTTTCTTTTTCTATTTTTAGATGATTCTCTAAAAATTTTTGGAAGTAATTATCCTCATGATGTATTTAAAAATGCAGAAGTTTATCGTCTTTTTACATCCTTATTTTTACATTCTAACTTTAATCATATTTGTGCAAATACATATGTTCAGTTGACTGTTGGATTTTTATTAGAATATTTATATGGCACATTTGTTGTATTTTTAATATACGTATTTACAGGTTAAAATTAAAAAAAAAAAAAGAAAATTAATTAAAACAGAGAAAAACGAATTTATATAAAAATAAAAATTTTATTATATTACTATATATATATATATATATATATATATATATATATATATATATATATATATATATATATATATATATATATATCAATTTATTTATTTATTTATTTATTTATTTATTTTATATAGGAATATATGGAATAATTTTATCTTCTCCGTTAACTTATTGTTATTCAACGACTGAAAGTAGTAGCAGTTCATCAGGAATTATTGGAATGTTTTTTTCAGAAATTTTAATGATGACTAATTTTAATGTAGATAAAATAAGTATTAGTGTACATTTATTTTGTTTTTTTCTTTTACTTTTATTTCTTAAATTTTCTCTAAATACAGTCAGTATTAATATATATAGCCACTTTTTTGGTTTTCTTGGAGGTAAAAATTATTTTATCTTTATATATATATATATATATATATATATATATATATATATATATTTATATTTATATTTTTACTTTTTTCTTTTAGGATTTTTGATAGGAATTATATTAAAACGTAACCAATTGAAATATTTTTTAAAAAATAATTTGCTAATTCAAATATTATGTTCAGTTTTTCTAATAATAAGTCTTGCAACAGCTATTTTTTTATCAACATATGTTGTTCATGAATGTTAAAATTATATATAAGAAGTTATATTTATTAAAATAATAAATAAATAAATATATGCATATATTATGTGTAATTTTAATATATATTTATTTTATGAAAATTTCCTTTCTTTTTATCTCATGGATTTTAACGTTTTTTTAAATTCTTTTATTATTTTTTAATTTTTTTTTTAAATATTTTAAATATTTAATTTTTTTTTTTTTTTTTTTTTTTTTTTTTTCTTTTTTTGTATTAGAAGAAAGCTATTTTTGTCATTTTTTGTATTTTTAGAATAAAAAATTAAAAAAAGAATATATATATTTATGTTTTCGAAAAAATGCTTTAATGTAAATTTTTATTTGTAACTTTTGTATTTAAAATTATTATTAATTATTAATAATTTATTACTAAATGGATGTATAAAATATTACAATTGAAATGGATATCAAATTATAAATTCCCATTTCTTCATAAATATTTTATATATGTATATTACTTATGTAAAAAAAGAAAAAAAAAAATTGAAAATTTTAATTAAATTTTCCTTATATTTTTATTTTCAAGATACCATTTTTTTTTGCTTTGTTTACTATTTCATATATTTACAAATTGAAATAAAAAATAGAGAAATATTAATTTTTCTGTCTTATTTTACCTTATTGATATTATTATATTATTACCTATTTAATATTCTCAAATTTAATTATTTAATAATACAACAGAATAACTCTAATTTTATCCTCCATTTTTAAAATAAATTAACTGGTTATTTTAAGGAAACTTGTAATTAATATAAAAAAAAAAAAAAAAAAAAAAAAAAAAACATTGATTTTATGTTGAAAGGAATGATGGATATATTCTTTTATTTTATTTTAATTGATCATATTAAAATTTTTTATTTTAATTTAAAAACAATATTTACTCCATGACAATTGTATTTAATATATATAAAAAATAAAATAAAATAAAATAAAATAAATCAATTCGTGAAAATTTTATAAACAAAGAAAAATAAAAATAACAAGAACTGATAGTAACAAATATAGTAAGATTCGTAATTATTGTAAATTTTATATTTTATTTATGAAAATAACTTTTATAAAATTCCTTTTTTTCTCTTTTTTTTTTTTTTTTGCTTTTAAAAATATAGATATTTAATTATCAAATGATATTCTACAATCACAAAAAGCTTACCTGCATAATGTGTTATTAGGAAATCTTATAAAAGTTTTACACAATATTTAATACTTAATTCATATAGATAGTATTGTTTATATGAGTAATATTTTTAATATAAAAAATACTTTACCTTCTATTGAATAAAAAGTTTCTTTATTTTTTAATTAATTATATTATTTGCTATATGACATTTTTGAAGTTTAACTCCCAAAGATTTAAAGGAAAAAAAAAAAAAAAATATGAAAATAATATAATATTTATTAATTGGATTTAATAATAATATTTTCTTTTTAATATAACTTACAATATAAAAAAAATTAATTATTTTTCTTATATATACTTGTCATTTTTTATACTCTTTGTGTTTTATTTATTATATAAAATAATATTCCTTATAATAATATTCCATATTAATAATTGAAATTCTAAACACTGTAAAAAAATAATATGAAATATAAAAAAAAATTTTAATTTTAATATTAACATAAATGATATGCTACATATTATCCTTTATTTTTATTATCTGTGTAAGTGAAGAATGCATAAAAAAAAATTTCATGCAAAATCATCAATGAATAATGAAATTTGTATTATTTTATGTAAATACATATATACGTATTTTTTTTTATAATTTAGAAGTTTTCCCTTTATGAAATATATACATCTTTATTTTATTATATTTTATTTATTTTGTTAACCACTATTAAAATTTATAACCTATTTTTATAAATTTATTTATTTTCAAAAAAAATAATAGATCAACTCACTTTTTTTTGATGATTAAAAGATCTTTATACATAATCATATTTTTCCTTTATTTTTTTTTTTTTTTTTTCTTTACATTAATAATAAATATCTTAAATCTTTATTTTTTTATTTTATTTTATTATTTTTTTTTTTTTTTTTTTGGTGGGATTCTAAAATAATATGTTTATTTCTTAATATTTACAAAATATGAATATTGAAAAATTCCATATATTTTTTTTTTTTTTTCACAATCGTTTTAAAGTAAGAAATTCTAATAATAAAAAATTAAACAAGAGTCAATCGTTATAAGACAATGTATTATTATTAAATGCATTAATGGTATTTAATTTTTTTCCTTTTAGTATTACTTTAAATAAGCTATTAAAATAGCTTTATTTTTTTATTCATTTCATTTTTAACATATTTTATTATATTTTATATTTTAATATTTTAGTAAGGGTCTATATTTTAAAGTGTTTTAAATTGTTTTTAATTTATTTTTTTTATATAAAATGTTTATTATAAAAAGTAATTTAGAAAATGATAACTCATTGGATACTAACTTAAAAAAGGAGCACAATAAAATAAACAAATTTATAATTATACTGATTATTATAATTAATATATTAAGTCTTTTATTTACGTTATTATTGGCTATAAAATTTTATTTATGGTAAAAAAGAAAAGTAATTAGATTTTATTTTATTAAAGATTATATTTTATATTATATTTTTTTTGATATTTTTTTTGATATTTTTTTTGATATATTTTTTTTTTATTAGTTTTTTTAATGTAACATCTTTTCTATTTATTTTAACACAAACATGTTTATGGTCGTATTTAGCAATTCTAAATGTCTATGATCAAAAATTCATTTTTTCAATTTTTACATTTTTAGGAATTAATTTATATACACAAGTATTTTAAAAAAAAAAATACAATTTAAAATACATTGACAATATAAATAATATTTATAATTTTTTTTTTTTTTTTTTTTTTTTTTAGTGTTATCAAAATTTAAATAAGTTATTTTTATCTGATGATATTCAGGAATATCATTATATGTCAATTGCACTTTCTCATTTACCATTCCTTTATATATGTTATGATATTGTGATATTTCAATATGACAGTATTTTTATTAAAAGTAATATAAATAAAACTTTAATAAATAAGTTATATATAATGTCTAAATTTTGCTTAAACTTTCAAAGTCATATATATATTATTTAAATTTATTGATTAAATAGGAAATTATTTATATATTATTAATTTAATAATATTATTAATATACATATTTTTATTTTTTCAAGGCACACAAGATTATACTTATAATGATAATTCTTTAATAATATTAAATTTTTTAAGAGGATTGTTTTGTTCTTTTTGTATAGCTGCAATTTTTATTATTTCTATGATTTTAAATATTCAGAATACATTTAGAACTTATCCTTTGATGAAATTATCAGATTCTAAAACAAAAAAATATCTATGTAAAAAAAATAAAATAAAAAATAATTTTATATGTGTATATATAAGAAAAAATAATGTTTAAACTTCACATTATATTGTTTCAATAAATTAAGTGAAGTTTATATTTTTGATAGAAAATGAAACATTTCATAAATAATATATTCATAAAAATATTTATATTTTATTTAATTTTTTTTTTTTTTTTTTTTTTTTTATATCAGTTTTTGTATTTTTGTATTATTTTATCGATTCTCAAATAAGAATTGTTACATTTCTCTTTATTATAGAAACGTATGAAGTAAATCCATTTAAAATATTCGTTTTTATCTTTTCTCAGGTTTTTTATAGAATTATAAAAAAGTTTATATAATAGTATAAATTATTATTTTTTCATTTTATAAAATATTTTTTTTCTTTGAATTATTTTTTTTAATATAGATATTGACTATATGTGTATGTATTGCTTTTGATACTCACATTTTTAAAAATATTATTATCGGAATATCCGCAATTTTAGTTTCTCCTTTATCCATAATATTGCATTCAACGAACAGGTGATAAGAAAAAAAAAATATATATATATATATATATATATATATAGAATGAATTTTTTATATCTTTTTTTTATGTTAAATTTTTTATTTTAATGCAGAAATTATGGAAATGAAAGAGTTGTAAGACTTAGTAAGTTATTAATAAATTTTAGATTTTTTGAATTTTTTTTAATTCTTTTTTACGGATCATTATATTACGATGATGAAGAAATAGGAAATACTTTCATATTATATGTACAGTAAGATTATTTTTTTAAAAAAAATTTGTAATTTTTTATTTTTCTAAATTATTTTTTTTTTTTTTTTTTTTTCTTCTGATTCTATATATTTTATTATATGTTTTTGTCTTTTTTTATTTAGGTTAATTAATCTTATATTATTATTTTTTCTAATAATAATTTATAAAAAGGTGATATCTTGTAAAAGAAAATTTGAAGAAAGTGGTGATGAATTTAATGTAGATATATACAATAATATAAATGATAACTAAGTCTACTTATGTTTTTTTTAAAATAAGAATTATGAAGGTATTAGATATTTAATATAATAAAAATATGTAAATAATTCAATACTTCTTTTTTTAAATAAATATTATTATTTTTAATTATTTCTTTTTTTTTTTTTTTTTTTTTTTTTTTTTTTGTCGTTAATTTTATTTATATAATAATAATTTTGTTATATTTAAAATAGTTATAACAACATCATAATCAATGTTTTCGCCTAAAAATAAAAAAAATTATGCTTTTAATTTCGTAAAAATAAATACATATTTTATTTTTTATTTTAAAGAATACATATTTATTTCATTTTATTTCATTTTATTTTATTTTATTTATTTATTTATTTTTTTTTTTTTTTGTACATTTAATTTTGTTAAAACTAGTATAACAAATGTCTCCATCAGTATTTTTTATATTTTTCTTATAAGTTTCTAAATATTCTTCTAAATTCTCTATAACATTCTTATTTGCTAAATATAATAATAAAAATGAAATTTATATATATATATATTTTTTTTTCATATATTTCTATATTTTATTTTATACCATTATTATTATTATCTTCTTTATTTATAATAAATGTCTGAAAAAAATATAAAAAAAAAAAATTAATTTTTTTTAAATGAAACAAATAAAATTATTATATGAAAATTAAATTAATGTCTTATTAATAGATTAAATAACCTCATAAGAAAGAGAAGAAATACAATTAAATGTCATAATATCCAAATCTTTTTTTGTTACAACATTAAGTAGAATTTTCAAAATCTATATATATATTTATATAAAATATATATATAAATTTTTATAAAACAAAGAATATATAAATTTATTTTAATTACTTTTTCACTATAGCTCTTTAAGTCAAACCATAATGGTTTTATTTTAACTGTCTTTAAAATAGATAAATTAAAATATATAAATTAAAAAATATATATATATATGTTTTAATGTATATTAGTATATATAAAATTTTTTAATATTCATTATTATATGATCACAAAATATATATATATATTACTAATAATAGGAAAAAGAGTTTATGAATAATAATTTTATGATTTCTATTTAAAGGTAATATATTCCTTAAAAAAAATGGTCTAAAAGAATAAATGTAATTAAAACAGAATGACTTTGTTCTTAAATTCAAAATAGTTGACAATAATAAAACATTTATTATTGCAAATAATAAATCATTTTGTATATCATCCCATTCCTTTAAGAAAAAAAAAAAAAAAAAAAAAAATAAAATAAAAATAAGTTAATTATATAAAAAAAGTAAAAGTATTATAAAAATATATATATATTATATAATTATAATTTAACGTTTAAAAAAGAACTATTAATTAAAAAAATAAAAAAACTGAAAGCTTCTTCATCAGGTAAAATAACATCCTATAAAAAAATAAAATACATAAATAAATAAAAAAATAATTATAAAATTAATTATAAAAATGTTGTAAAATTTTATAAAAAATTATATAATATTACGTTTGTTAATAATAAACTTAATAAGAGGGACAATGATGAAACTCTAATATTATTTTCTTGACTGTTTACTAAAGGATAAAACAGATTTTTTCTAATTATAAATTTTTCTTTATTATTTTCAAGATTGATTAAAGATTTATCATCTTGTGATAATATGTCCTCTGTATTTTTGTCAAATGTTGTAGATAATTTAACTAATAAGGGTGAAACAGTTTTCGTAGAATTATGTAAAGGTAATATAAGTAATGATAATATTAATAATGATAAACTCTTAAAATGATTATCAGTTGATTGAATAGAATATATTAAAAGACGTATTAATGATATAGAAGAAGATAGAACATTTATATTTTGAATTTGATAATTTCTTCTACAGTGTAAAATTAGATTTAATAAAAAATAAAAAAAGGAATTTTCAAATTTAGGAAAATTGTAACGTAATTCTATTTTTTTCATTAAACTACTTTGTTTATTAAAATATTCTTTTAATGAATTTTTTACATAAATAGATAATTTTTGTAACAGAGTAATTATATTAAATATATCAGTTTGTGCATAAACTTCTAAATTTTCAAAGAATATAAAAAAGAAGGAAAATATATCATTAATTTCTTCGGATTTATTTTCTAATGTATTCATATATCTAATAATAGTACTCATCATTTTATATAAACTTAAAGATTTTGAATATTCTAATGTATATTTTCTTAATTTAATTATTAAATAATAAACATAAATTACATAACTATTCTGTATTTTATCCATTTCTACATTTTCAAAAATATTTTTTACTAAATCCTATAGAAATAAATAAATAAATAAATATATATGTATATATATATATTTATATAATATTTTATTAAGTTTTTTATATTATAAACTATTAAAAAAAAAATTCTACTATAATTTTAACTAACTTTATTTTTTGAGATGCATAAATATAATCTATTATCTATTTGTTCCATTTGTTTTGATGAATGTAAAGATAATTCTAATTTCATTATATAAATAATAAACGAAAAAAAGTTATTATAATTACTACTATTAATCTTTATGGAAAAAAGGCAATCAAAAGCAAAATATATATTTTTTATTTTTTTTATATCTAACCACAATTGTAAATTAATTTTGTGCATTTCTTTTTTAATATAATTAAAAACAATTAATATTTTTTCTTTTGTAATAAAATAATAGGAATATGATAAAGACATAAATAAAAAAAAAGGATTAATATTAATTTCGGAATCATTAGATAAAAATATATTTTCAACAAAATTATCTGTTTTACTATTGCTTAATTTTTTCTCAATGAAAACTTTATCATAATTTAAACTAAGATAAAATATATATATTACAGTTTCAATTATTCCTTCATTATCATTAAAGTTAAATAACAACACTTTAGAAAAATAAAAATCATTTTTTTTTATTATTTCTATTAATATATCTTTCAGATTTTTTTTTTCTTTGAATATTTTATCCTCTTCATAAATTAACAGATTTAAAATTCTATAACACTCAAAATCTTAAAGAAAGAAAATTGAAGTAATATATAAAAAAACAGAATGAACAAAAATAAAATAACATATTATTAATTTAAATATTTATATATATATATATATATATATCTTTTTTTCATTACTATAATTTTTATGGGAAACATACTGAAAAAATAAAGTAAAAGGCTTGTTTTTTATTAAAACTTCTCTCATTCTTTTTTTGTATATTATAAATTTATCAATAATTAAATTATTTTCATCCTCTTGATTTTTCTTTTTTTCTTTTTTTTTTTTTTCCTCCTCTTCTTCGTCTTCGTCTTCAACTTGTTCTTCATTTTCGTCTTTGTTTCCCCCTTTTTCTGTTTTTTTATATTCTTCCTGTTCTATATCAATATCATTATTTGAATTTTTTTTTAATTGAAATATATAACTCTGAGAAATGCAATCTACATGACTTAAAATATTGGAAAATAAATGAAAAAAAGGATTAAAAAATGATGAGAAAAAAACATTAGAACTTATATTTTTAAACAAATTTTTTCTTTTATTTATATTATCAAAAATAAATATACAAGAAAGGTAAAGAAACTTTATAAAATATATCATATCTTTTTCAAAATTATTATTATTTTCTTTCATAGAAATTCTAAAGAAATAGTGTAATTCTGTAAGGAAATATAAGATTGATTTTATAAAATTTAAAATTTGAAACTCGTTTTCATTATCTGAATTTTCTTTTTCATTTACAACATTTAGATTAATTAATAAATCTTCATTTTTATTTAAAATAAAAATTAAAGCAAAAAGTAATTTTATTATCGATAATGCTAGATCATTCAAAAAATCATTCTGTTCATTATAAATTAATTCTAAATATACTTCCTGCTTATTTGTATTTACAATTTTAATGATATTTAAAGAAATTTTTAATATTTTAAACAATGCTAAAATATTAGTAACATAAACTTTATTAATTAAATCATTTAAATTAAAATTTTCATAACTAATGTTATTATTATATTCATCAGTATTGATATTATTATTATTATTTTTGTCATTTTTATGTTTATTACTAGTGTTTATAACATCATTAATATAGTTTTGTTTTTTATTATTAGAATTATCCAATATGATTTTCTTTTTTTTGTTTTTAGAAAACTCTATTTCATTATTTTCTGATTTATAAATTTTATGATAATTTTTATCAGACATTTGGTTTTCTTTCAAATTTTCATATTCAGTCGTTTTTTTTTCTCTTTTTTTTATTATAATGCTTTCAAAAAATAAAATAATATCTTTAATATCTGTAGGAATAGTATTGGGTGATATTACTAAAAAAGTAATAATATTAATAATTTTAAAAATGTGGAATATTCTTATAGATGAATAAGTTATAGAGATAAGCATATTCAAAGCTTTTAAGAAATAAAAAAAAAAGGAAAAATTATTACTTCCATTATATATGTTATCACTTTTATTTACGTATTTTAAAATTACATTTATTAAAACATCAAGCATATAATGAGCATGTGTATGTGAAAAGAGTGAATTGTTAAAAAAAAAAGTTATTAAGAAATTTAATGCTTTTTCTCTTAAATTTTCATACTTAGTATTTGATATAAAATCAAATATCCATTCAACTAATGAAGTATTTGATATTATAATGTTTATAATTTGTTCATCAAAATCACAAAACTTATAAAAAATATCTAGACATTTCATTTGTATGTTACTATTAAAATTGTTTAATAATGTTTCTTGTAAATTATCACACAAAATTATAAAAATTTGTAAATCTTCTGATTTTTCTAGTATTCTTAAATTAATATTATTCTTTTCTATAGAATCTAGGTTATTTGATTCCATATAATTTAAATTATTAATATTGGGAGATTTATAAGTAATTAATTTTGCACTTTTTTCATTTTTTTCTAGAATTTTTTTGTTATTACCCTCATAAATTATCGATTCATCTAAATGTTCACTTGTTTTATAAAAATCTAATGAATTATTATAAATTTCTTCGTAATTATCTTTAGATATATTATTTTTATCAAAGTCACTTAGAATAATCTTACTATTAATGCTACAATTACTTAAATTTAGATTACAATAATATAATTTTTTTTCTTCATATTTTATATTTTCTTTTTCTTCTTTAATATTGTAATTTTCGCTTTTAAAAAAATTTGATTCACATGTTATACTTTCACAATTACTATATTCTTCATCTAAGTTGACTCTTACTTCTTTATTTAAGTCCATTTTATATTTTATTAAATTTTTTTCTTCTGGTATTTCTAGCATTTTGCTTGAATCTCTTTCTCTTATAAAATCATTGTAATTCTCATTTTCCATTAATTTTATTTCATTTTCATAATTAGATCCATTTAACATTATTTGATCGTTAATTTCGTTGAATTCACTGCTGTTATATTTTACATGGCAGTAATTTCCTAAATAAGACTTTCCTATATCTTCCTTATAGTTTTTATTTTTGTATTCATTTTCACTAACTTTATATTCATTACCTTTTTCTTCTTTAATTTTACTCTGATAAATATATTTCTTTCCAGTAATATCATTAACTTCATTATTTTCATTTTTATTGTATTCATTTTCATTAATTTTATTATTATATTCATTATCTCTAACCTCATTTTCATTAATTTTATTTTTATATTCATTATTTCTAACCTCATTTTCATTAATTTTATTTTTATATTCATTATTTCTAACCTCATTTTCATTAATTTTATTTTTATATTTATTATCTGTAGCCTCATTTTCCATAATCAACGTTGTAAATTTATCATTTTTGTTTTTATTAGTAGATACATAAGGAGATATTATTGTTTTGTTATCTATTTTTTTTGTGTTATTTATATCATAAATAATTGTGTTAAAAAAGTAATTAATGTCATTATAACTCTTTGTAATTATATAAAAGAATTCAATATAATAGCTACATAAATCCGTTTTCTTATTAATAAATTTAAAATTTTTAATTAGGTTAATAAAAAAATTTTTTAATAAATCTTTATTAATTTGCCATAAAGAATTTTCACACCATAATTTATAAATAATTTGAAGAGTTAATAAAATTTCATTGTTTTTATCATTTTGCTCATCAAAATATTCTTTCTCTTCATGAGAGTTAAAGTTTTCTTCATTTCCTGAATTATTTTCATGTGAATGATTACGAATAAATATATTCATAAATTCTTCAATAATTGAAGGTTCATCCTTTAATGTACAATGTATAATTTCAACATTATCTATTAAATTTTTTAAAAATTTAAAAATAAAAAAATACTTTCTTTTATTTTTAGAAAATTTTTTTAATCTAACGAGAACACAAGTATAAATAGCGTCTTTAAAGATATAATATAAATCCTCAGTGCAAACATTTAAAAATTCTTTGCATGCATTTGTAGCTAACTTAATTAACTCACTATTAACAGAATATGCATAATCATCATTTATTTTTGATATTCCTTCTAAAAAGCTAAAGGAATCTGATAAAAACAAAGTATGATCTAACAAAAAAAAAGAAAAATGGTGGCGAAAATCATAGCAACTTTTTATAGAATATATATCGTTTATGCTTTTAAATAATAAATATTTTTTGTATAAGGGAGATTTATTAAAAAATATTTTGCTTATACATTCTACACATAATATATTTTGGGTTTTATCAACAAAGATTTTATCATGATTTTCTAAAACATGATCATCGGTAAGCATTAATAAAATGTCATTAAATATTATATTTAATTTTATCTCCATTAATATGCATGCATAAAAATATTTTCCTAAAAAATATAATAGAAAAAATCTGTCTATTAATATATATATATATATATATATATATATATACTATAAAAATAAATTTATTTAAAAAATGAAAAAATTTACAAAATAAAATTTAAAAAAAATAAAATACCTAATATATGTAAAAATTTATTAAGTTTTAAATGTATTATATTCTAATGATACATACACGAATAAAGTTAAATTACAAAATATTTTTTATAATTAAGAATTTGTTGTTCATTGAGATTTTTAAGCTTTTGTTATAAACAATTTCACTTTTGATATTTCATAAGGTATATATGAAAAAGTGGATTTATTTTTTAAAGAAAATATATGTAAAATTATGTCATTCTTCATTTTATATAATTATTCTAATTTGTTTTACACTTTATTCATCTATAATTATAATTAGAATTTTACGTAATTTAGAATTTTTTTTTTTTTTATTTTACTCTTTACAAATAAAAAATTTAATTTTCTGAAATCTTTTAAAAAAAAATTTTGATCATTTTACTATTTTGATTTTTCTTTTTTTCCTTCTTTAGCTATTTTGTACATAATATAATTCCTTTTTTTTTTTTTTTTTTATTATAATAAATAAGATACAAAAATAAAATGTGTGTTGCTACAATAAATTTTTAAAAATTTTAATTAATTTTTTAAAAAAAATAAAATTAAAAAAAAAAGTAGATCTATTGTTTACACATGTTTTGTGTTAAAATATATTGTAAAATTTATCATTTCGTGAAAAATAATATAAAATTATAAAAAAAAGCAAAAATTATATACATTCTATTCTTTTTTATATATAAAGTTATATCTTAATATAAAATAGGGAGCTAATCTCTTCTGTATCATTTCAAGACAAAATGAAAAATACAAAAGTACACAAAAACAACGAANAAAAAAAAAAAAAAAAAAAAAAAAAAAAAGAAAATGAATAAATAAAAATAAAATAAAAAAATAAGTAAATAAAAATGCAAATAAGTAAATACATAAACATGAATTCTAAAAGATAATTAAAAAAAAGAATTACAAGTGACTATTTTATTTTTAAAAATTTTTATTTTTCTCTAAAAAAATTTTGGGGGTACACCATACTTATACAAATTAAAATTAAAAAAAATGATAATAAAATAAAATTATAATGAATAATATTAATTTAATTTTTTTTTTTTTATTTAATAAATAATTACATATATAAATATTTAAATAAAGCTTCAAATATGTATTCAAACACAAGGATATATAAAAAAGCAAATTAATATGTAAATGAATTAATTTATATATTAATGAATATTTATTATAAAAAAAAAAAAAATACTTTTATAAAAAATATAGAAAATGAAAAAAAAAAAAATAAAATATTAAAATTTGCACATCATATAAAAATAAAATTAAATTACTATTTTAAACCTTAAAATATTTTTTCAACAATAAAAAAATTAATTTTTTTTAAAAATAAATTACAATAGTTCACATATCTACATGAAAATGAGAAACATCAAAATCTATTTCTTTATATTGTTCAAGTGTAATAGGTGGCAGTTTTTTATATTTCCTTTTAACATTGTATACATGAAAATCACTTCTACAATGAAGTTTATAATTACATTTTTCTATTTTTACCAAACAGCTTGTACACATTATTACATCTAAAGAATTTGTTTCATCACTTAATGTTTTCCCTAAATTATGAGATGGATGATCTTCTACATTACTACCATTATTATTATTTTCAATTATTTTCCCTTTATTTTTATTTTCATTTTCGCTATCAACATAATTATTATTATTTTTATTTTTTCCTTTTTTTTTCTCTTTTTTATTTTTATTATTTTTATTTTCTTCTTTATTTTTAGTATCATTACATTTTGTTTCAGAATTTTCTAAGTTAGTCTTTTTTGGATTTAGTGAAGCAATTTTGACATTGTTACTTAAAATTTTATTAGAGCAATTTTTTTTGTGTTTTTTTGTAAAATCATCAATATATCTATATACACATGGATAACACAAAAATACTATTTTATATGTTTCAATATTCTTTCCTTTTTTTTCTATTTTTTCTTTTTCGTATTTATCCTTTTTTTTCTGCTTTTTTTTTATATCATCCTTTAAACATTCATTCATTAAATTTTCGTTGGATTTAATAAATATATCATTTTGAATATTTTTTGTTTCTTCTAAATATTTATCATCTAATAAGTTATTTTTTTCTTTTACATCACTTTTTGATAAATATTTGCATTCTACACTTTCAGTTGTATCATTTTCTGTTATCACATTTACTATATTTTTATCTATTGTGTCTTTGTTATGTATATTTTTATAATTTTTAGATAAATTGTTTATAAAGTTATTATTTTTCATTAAATCATTTTCCTCTTTGTATTTATTATCACAACTATTAAGAATAGTATCACTTGTATATTCTTTATATTCATCTTTGCTATTTTTCTCAGTAATTGTTTGATTCGTATCATTTATATCTTTTTTATTTTCTAATTTGTTATTTTCTACAAGATCATTTTGTTCTAAATCGATTATATCTTTTTTGTATTTTTCTTCACTATATTCATATTTATCATTTTCTTGTTCTTTATTTTTTTCTGTGTTACTAGAATTATATATTTGATCATGTTTGTTTTTTATATCATCTTCTCTCTTAATATTATTAGTTAATTTTTGCTCTTCAATAATAACATTATGACTATTAAGAAAATCTATTACATCCTTTTTTATAGAATCATCACAAATAATTTGTATTCTCATAAAAGCTCTTTGAATTACATTATCATATTCTTTACTTAAAATATCAAAAACTTTTAGGGCTTGTTTTTTTGCACTATCATCAATATTTATACTATACCCAATATTTTTAACCATACCTAAAATGTTATAAATTTAAAATATTTTAGTATCATAATTTAAATCAATATATATATATATATATATGTATGTATTTTTTTTTATTAATTATTACTTTCAATCATGTTTGTAGAAAGAGGATAACCAGTTTGCGGATTTACACTCATTTCATGTAAAATTTCAATCATATCTTTGTAAACTTTTTCTTTTAAAACATTTCTTTCTTTATTACTTATTTGTAAAGTACCTAATTAAATATATCATATTTGAAAATAAACAATATGATGAAAATATATATATATAAATATATATATATACACATTTAAAAAAAAAAAAAATAATATTTTGTACCTTTTTCCAAGATAGTTTTACATATTTCATAATTGTTATCAGAATTAAAACAAGAATTTAATTCTGACTTTTTGGCAATTTCTCCTTTTGATATATTAGTAAAAATTAAATGGGATTGAAGAACATCATCTATATTCAACTCAACTCCTTTAAAAAAAAAAAAAAAAAAAAAAGGTAAAATATTTTAAAAACTTAAATTAATTCTGAAAAAAAAAAAGATATTAAATATATATTATTTTAACCATCCCTCCAATCAATAATTTTATTTTTATAGCAAGCAATTTCAAATTTCTTTCCCTTGTGCTTGTATTTAACTATAGCAACATTAGTAAACTTAACTTGGTTAATTGGCTGAAATAATGCGCCCATTATTATATCATATTTGATATTTTACAGTTAAGAAAAAAAAAAAAAAAAAAAAAAACTATATATACATAAATTGTATGCTGATATTGAACTTGTTAAAAAGATGTTTTATTAAAGATATAATAAAAATAAAAGAAAAATAGGATGAGTAATATATTAAATTTTCAACTATTTTTTTATTTATAAAATTTATTTTAACCTAGAAGAAATATATTTTTCTTACTGGCAAAATTTAATTAAATTTTTTTTTTTTTATTAACATATTTAAAAATAACATGTATAAATGCATATATATATATATAAAATATTTTCGCTTCTATTTTTTGTGAATTTAATGTTTTATTATTTATTTATTTTTTTTTTTTATATTTCTTTCTTTTTTATTCTTAAATAAGCTATTGTTTATCATATATCTTTTTTTTTTCTTTTTATTTCATTTTTTTTTTTTTTTTTTTTACATAAAAATTCAAAGAACAGTAAAAAAATTTTAAGCAGCCTTTAATTTTTATCCCATTTTTTTATTTAATTATCTCATTTTATAGTATCAAAAAGTTTAACTATTTTTTCAATTGTGTGCATTATTTAATGTAATTTTAAATAAATTTAAAGAAAAAAAATAAAATATTTGCTTACAATGAAAGTTCTAATAAAATTCATAATGTAAATTGAAGTTGCTGCATCAGTAACAATTATATATATATATATATTTTTTTTTTTTTAATATATTTACTAAAATTAATTTTTAAAAAAAATTATAAGAAAGATTAAACGAAAAATTATAGAGTAATATTATTGTATAGCAACATAATTGTTTACACATAACGGTGTACAAAAAATTATATTCATTAAGACTTCTATAATAAGAAGTGATTAATTGTATATTTATAAATAAAAAAAAATAAAATAAAAAAAGTACTTTATATTATGTTTTATTTTATTAATAACACGTTAATTAAAAATGAGTATCAAAAAATTAAAGTAAAAAATTAAAAAAAAATAAGTAATTTTTAGACAAAATTGAGGGAAAAAAAAAAAAAAAAAAAATAATGAAAGTTATATGAATAAAATTTACACTAAAATATATTCAAGAAATTGTGTTCGTTTAAAAATAATGTTAATAAAAACTAAGTTTATATTATATATATGTATATATATATATAATATTTATTATAATTTAATTTATTAAAAGTATAAAAAAAAAATTATTTTGAAAAAATTTATTTATAATATCTAGTCCCGCATCCACAAACATTAAGCCATAAACTGTCGGCATATTTCGATGTCTTAGTCTATTATAAAAAAGAAATATATATATATATATATATATGTTTATTTATTTATTTCAAATCTTAAGATATTTAATATACCAAAGGGGCTTTTATTTTCATAATATTTTTCTTTACAGTAAGAATAAAAAAGAAAAGTAAAAAATATGAATTATTATAATTTTATTTTCCATATTAATTATTGATTTGATTTTTTTTTTTTTTTTTTTTTTACATTTTCTATGGCTCCATATTTTAAAAGTAAATGATAAGCTTAAAAAAAATTTTATTAAAATAAGAAATCATTAAATGATGTTGATTAAAAGACATTTATTAAAAGAGAAAATCTTATTATAAAGATATTATTTTTTTTTTTTTTTAATTTTTTTTTAATACCTTTTGAATTAAAAATGCATTTATCTAAGGCTGTCTCATCATAATCATCTTTTATATTAATGCCTAAATCTCCACCTTTTTTTAAAATTGCTTCTATCCAATCAAGTGGTACCTTAATAAAAAAAAAAAAAAAAAGTATATTACATTTTATATAACATTATCAAGTATCCCATATTTTTCTTAATTATAATTATTATACATATATAACATATGCTTTTTTCATACTCTCTTTTCACAGGCAATCATCAGAGCTGTTTGATTATTTCTACTCAATGCATTAATATCTATACCTCTTCTAGCCAATAAATATCCCACTATAATTTTTTTATTTAACAAAATAGCCATTTGCAATAGTGTAAAAACTGGTTCATTTGAACTTATGAAAAAAAATAAATATAAATATTAATAATAAATATTTATATGTACACTATTTAAAATAATACATAAATTTACAATTGTATATTTTCACATATTTGGAAGTTTTAAGGAATGATCAGATAAAAAAACTTATAAAATAATTATTCACATTTGTAAGTATTTTACCCTTTTTTAAAATTAGCTATTTGTACATTCCAATATGGTTTCAACTTTTTAACATCTTCTATTGTCATTTCTTTTAATATATTTACAATAGAAAAACCAAATTTTTATATAGAAAAATTTTAAAAATTAGAATTAAAAAATATTCATTGAAATGAATTATTAATAGTATTTATTTTACCTGATATAACATCTTCATTGATTAATATACTTTCATAATTGAACATAGTTATAAAAGAAAAAAAAAAAAACTAAAAATAAAATTTATATTGTTATTTAGTAAAAAATATTTCTCTGATGAAAAAGAAAAATTTTCTGAGGTAAAAAAAATTATACTTATATATAAAATCAAAAAATTACATATAATTATTCTATAATATGTTTTATTAATTTTCTATTTTTTTTATAAAATTTTTCACAATTTATTTTCTAAATTTTTGATTTAAACTGTTATATACATAAGTAAAAAGGAACAAAAAAGTAATAGAGTTATGCTGATTAATAAGTAAACTATAAAAATATTGTCACTAAATAAAGTAATAAAATATTATAAAATAGAAGTGTGTAATAGTTACATTATATATTTCTTCATTTTATAATCTATAAGAAAATCGTTAAAAAAAATTATATATATATATATAAATAGACATACAAAAAAAAAAAAAAAAAAAAAAAAAAAAAAAATAAAAAAAAAAAAA